>NT_039634.4:1307086-1549586 GCF_000001635.26 Mus musculus | reverse complement strand
TTGTCCTTTGTTATCTGGGATTTCAAATATTTCCATGAGTTACTGAGAAGTTACAGGGTCCAGGCACCAAGCACAAATGCCTGATGGCTCAATGGATAGTCTTTTATCAACGGATGGCTCAGTGGATAGACTTTTATCAATGGATGGCTCAATGGATAGCCTTTTATCCAGAGTCCTTCTGACATCAGCTCTGTCTTTTGAAGATCCCTCTTTTTTTGTCCTTATGTGTGCATACACGTGTTTATATGTGTGGATTTAGGCATGTGCACCATGGTGTATGTGTTTATATGTATGGATTTAGGCATGTGCACCATGGTGTATGTGTTTGTATGTATGGATTTAGGCATGGACACCATGGTGTATGTGTTTGTATGTGTGGATTTAGGCATGTGCACCATGGTGTATGTGTTTGTATGTGTGGATTTAGGCATGCTCACCATAGTGTATGTGTTTGTATGTGTGGATTTAGGCATGTGAGTCATGGTGTATGTGTTTGTATGTGTGGATTTAGGCATGAGCACCATGATGTATGTGTTTGTATGTGTGGATTTAAGCATGCTCACCATGGTGTATGTGTTTGTATGTGTGGATTTAGGCATGAGCACCATGGTGTATGTGTTTGTATGTGTGGATTTAAGCATGCTCACCATGGTGTATGTGTTTGTATGTGTGGATTTAGGCATGAGCACCATGGTGTATGTGTTTGTATGTGTGGATTTAGGCATGTGCGTCATGGTGTATGTTTAGAGTTTGGAGAACAACCTCCATGTCATGCCCTGTCCTTCCAGCTTATTTGGCACAGGGTCTCTTGTGGCTGCTGCGTAGGCCTGGCTAGATCTGATAGTGGATTCCCCAAATAGATGGTTTCTGCCACACTGATTCCATCTCCACCATTTGCACTGTTTAGCTGGGCCAGCAGATAGTCCTGTGGCCCTTTGGAAAGGCAGACAGGCCTGTTCTTTCTGTTGCTCTTGAGCAAGAGGGAGTTATATGACATTGGAGACATCTGTTGAGTGTATGACACTTCAGATATGGTATGACGCAGAGAATCTAAGAAAAAAAGCCCTTAGGGAAGGACGCCTCAGAGGAGGTGGCTTTTGTCATTGATACCAAAGGACAACTATGAGACCAGTAAGTCAGGCAAGCAAGGCCAGATCCAGAGACCAAGAAAGAGCAAGCAGAGACACATGACTTGCTACTGCTGCTAGAACAAACTACCTGACGACCACCTGGTTAGAACGTCTTATGGGGGCCAGGGAGATGGCACAGTTGGTAAAAACACTTGTTACACAAATGTGAGGACCTGAGTTTGAGCCCCAACACCCACATAAAAATAGCTGAGCATAGCATGTGTGCCTGTAACCCCAGAACTGAAGAGATTCTGGGCTTCTGGTGATGTGCCACCATATTAGGCTTTTTACATGAGTCCCAGTTCTCAGCAACTTCCAGAACCTCACCCCCCCCCCCCCCGGGAAGCCCCCTTCTCCCCCTCCCTCCTCACCAGATCTTGCTCATTTGTTGGAACACATAGCAATATCCTGCTAATGTTTTTCTGTCTCTTCTTTGGTCAGTGTAGAGAGAGCACCAGTACCGCACCCAACCCAAGAGCCAGGAATCATTGCATAGAGCAAATCAATAAAAAAGCAACTCATGGTCTTACCTCAGAATGGTTAGGGACCGATGTGATGTCAGTGACCAAATTAAGCAGGATGCAGCGTAGGCCCTGCAAACAGGAAGAAAGAGCAAAGTATGAGGCACACAGACCCTCAGGAAGGGGTCTTCACCCCCACCCCTGCTCAGTCCCCAGTTACTTGGCTTTCATTTTCTGATGCATTTGGGAATAAAGAAGAGACTCCCCTCTAGGACGTTCTACTGTAACTGTGCTTAGAATCAGAGAAGATTGGAACGACCTTTCTGGTTCCTTTCACTCCAGCAATCCCGCAAGAACAGAGGCCTCAAGAGTACCTCACCGAGCTCTTTCGTACCCCGATTTTCCTTGTCTCCCCAGGAAAACACCAGAAAACCAATTAATTGAAAGCACCCATTTTCTTTGGCCATTTATAATTCCCCAAACTAGATTGTAAATTAAGATAATAAGCACTTACTGCTGTAACAAACCATCTAAATATTAAAGTGTCTTAACATAAAGACACCGGTCCACTTATGCACACTCTGAAGTAGCTGATGGCTCTCCTGGGCTTACTCTGTGTGGTAACTCAGGGGTCCTGTCATCTGGCCATCAATACATGACCTCAGGGTTTGTCACCAAAGAGGAAAAAAAAATGTGTCAAAGGTCAGCGTGGGAGCTTTATGTCCAGAACCCAAGGGAATGGTCAGGGTAGCTGCAAAGGAGGCTGGGAAATGTAGTCTTCATGTGTGCCCAGGAAGATGCAGAAATAGCAGTCTCTGCTGTACCAGGTTCACAAATGCTGAGGCCATCTGTGGCCTCCTCTGAATAATATTTGATTGACATGACATTTGCCCTAACAATCACAGATGTCTGGAAGTACGGAGACCAAACCTTGAGGTCACCAAATGTTCTGCTGTCATGACATGAACAGTGATGTGCTTCAGTGAGAGGCCAAAGCTTTGAAGTTCAGACTTCATTTTAGAGAACCTGGCCTAAGTTAAAACTCAAGTAAACTAATAGGCTGGCTCCTAACATTAGTTTCTAAGTTGCCCCCCCACCCCCCAACAAAACCCGAGCCTAGCTCCAGTCTCTAGGCTAATCCTCACAAGACCAGTGTCTCCAGGTTATTTCCCGGAACAAACCTGCACCCCAGGTTACAAGCCCACCCCCTGTCCAACAACCACCAATGCAGAAGGGAGCAGAAATCAAGGTTATGATATGACTCCCAGCACCAGACAATTATGTTAAAGGCCATAGTAGCTTTCCAATTAGATGTTTGCACACTTCCGCCAATAGCCTTGCCCCGATAGATATTCGGGGCTCCTCTCCCCACCAAAACCATCCTGCATGTTGGTAGTGAGCTGAGGGGTCCCAGCTAGCTCAAATAGAATAAAGACCCTGCTATCAGTTGCACCAGGTTAGCTTCTGTCTGTTTTTTGGGGGGGAATCTCTACACTTCCCTGGCACCACATCAGCAATTTATGAGTTTGGCCACCCTATATTCATAACCAAGTGGTAATTTCCTATCATTGGTGACATGTATGATGTGAGTGTGTCCTGTCCTCCGATGATAATATTTAAGACTTTGATTTTCTTTCCAGATAGTTTTTAATGAACCAAGGTCTAGAGTCTTTGGCTTCATGACCCAAAGCTGGGGTTTTCTATTTTAGGATTCTGCTGGCAGCTGCCTGTTTTCAGTGTGGACTGGAATGGCGGGGCTGTGTTCTAGCTAGGCTGCCTCCCAGTGTGTTCTACTTTCCGGCATAGGTACCTGCTTCCGGCTAAGGCCCCTCTAAAGCACCCTCCCAGGCAGGGCCTTGCCTTCCTGAAGAGTTCTGCTCTGGCTGGAGTATGGAGAACGTTTGTCCATATATAGGCTGTGTGGTGGAAAGCTGCAGCCTGCTCTGAAGTCTGAGATTCTTCACGAAGTTGAACATAGTGAAAAAGCCCCCTCAGGAGCACAGAAAAGACGTCACTGATGTCCGCCTAACTGGCCGCTAGATCCCAGTGACTTATTCCCAATGCCTCCCACTTAGAGCGCCTTGAAATAATATTCCGAAGAGTTCTGAGCAGAGGAGTGTTCAAATAAATCAGTGACTGACACGGGAACGCATGAGTAATGGAACTTATCACAGACCCAGCCTCCAAAGCCAGGCTGGGTAGGTGAGCGCACACCTCCTGGCCCTTGCATGGCTGCCACACCCGAGCCTGGGGCTCTGCTGACTTTTTTTTTTTTTTTTACAAACCAGAAGATTTTTCTCTTCCAGCCCCCTCTGCTCAGTGAGGAGTCACCCACGCGGGAAAGAAGTGAAGCCAGGATGTCTTTGAACTTGGTTGTTTTAAGTTCTCCTTCCCTTCCCTTCCCTTCCCTTCCCTTCCCTTCCCTTCCCTTCCCTTCCCTTCCCTTCCCTTCCCTTCCCTTCATCCCTTTAAATTTTAATTCCAAACATCTGTTTTTGCTTTAAAGCACATCTATATCAATAACATCCAGTCCTTGGAGATCTGTTTATGCAGATGTTGCCTGTATTGGGATTTTTGTATGATTCCCTTTTAAAAAAATGTGAAATTCATGTGCTTCTTTCCCAGTGAAGTTAAATCCAAGAAAGTTACAAACCTTGCATTTGTGTGTGTGCGAAACACACCCTCTCTGCTTCTCCTAATGTGTGAGTCACGGGAGCAGTGTGCTGAATGAACTAATGACTCAGTTTGCACTGTGAGGGCTACAGGGAGCGACTGGCTTTGGAGGTTGATAATGGGACCACTGAGTGTGGTGGAGTGAGGATGGAAGTGGGGACCTGGACACTCAGGCATGTGTGATTCAGACAACTGTTGCCTTGGCTCAGAGCAGGGGAGCAGGGCAAACCGAAAGTGATTAGGGAACCTGGGGCTCAGCGGCATTGTGTAGCCAAGCCCTGACCAGGCATCCAGGACTGAGGGCGGGCAGCAGGAGGGATACTGCAGTGGAAGCCAGGTCTGTGTGTGTTTAACTTTCACTTCTGTTGCTGAGATAAAAACTGCCCTGACAAAAAAGCAACTGGGGTGAGGAAGCTTTTTTTTTTTTTTTTTTTTTTTTTTTTTTAGTTTACAGTTCCAGATTACTAACATCACTGTGGAGAGGCCAAGCCAGACGCTCCAGTGTCGTCCACAGCCAAGAAGAGCTGAGAGAATGAACACACCTGCCTTCCTGCTTGCCTGTGCTCAATGCCCAGGACGGAATAGTCAGCTAGTTTCCTCCACTCTGGTATAGTTGAGGGTCTACCCAAGAAATGCTGTCTCCCACAGCCATTTCCACAGACCAACCTGATCAAGGTGATTCTATACTGTGACAATTCAGTAAAATTACCCAAAACAACATGTGTCTGGAAGATGGTGATCAACCATGGAAGACCTCTAGGTGGTGTGCTCTGGGACGCTGCTGCCTGCAGGTGGAGGTCCATGCCACCTTATCCTCTTGGGGTCCCAGGCAACTCTGCACCACATCTTAGAGCAGTAGGTCACTGGCAAACCCATGTTGGGGTCCCACCCCCCTGACCTTTGTCCTTTTCACCTTTGCACTCTGCCTAGGCATTGGTGGCATGCAGGCAATTCAGTTTCAATCCTCTTCAATTTTTCTTAATCCCGTGTTCATGACTAAGGAGAGTTGGGTTAAATCATGAAGTCATCTTTGCTCTGTAAAATGAGGCAGTCAGTTCATATTCCTAAATTCCTGTCACAGGGATTTTTCACATTGCTGGGACATAATGCTCAACACGATCAGCTCAAGGGAGGAAGGGTTTGCTTGGGCTCACAGTGTAGGGGTGCAGTCTTGGGCTTGTAGTATAGGGGTGCTGTCCATCACGGTGTGGGGAGCAGGGCAGCAGGAGTGCAAGGCAGCTGGTCTCAGAGCATCAGCAGGAAGGAAGCAGAGGGAGCTAAGGCTGCTACTCAGCTACTGCCTCCATCTCGTTCAGACCAGGTCCCAGTGGCCCATGCAATGGTGCGGCTCACATGGACTTCTGCTGTGATTAATCTAAACTAGACAATCCCTTAGACACAACCACAGTTCATTTCCATGGTGATCTCGAACACTGTCAAGCTGGCAGGATTGAGGGTTAGAGCACCAGACAGACTTCCTGCAGTCATTTGTCCCAGAGCATCCTAAGCCTTTCCACCTCTGATCCCCTTTCACTCAGGAAAGATTTTTGAGACATGGTTTCTCTCTGTTCCTTTGGCATCTTGCAACCCACTCTGTAGATAGGCTAGGTTCAGCCTCAGAGATCTGCCTGCTTCCGCCTCCCGAGTGCTGGGACTAAAAGTGTGCACCGCCACACCCAGCTTCACTCAAATTTTCACCCAACCTCAAACATATAAAATAGGTACCAAACCAAATATATACTGGTGATGACTTAACAAAATTGATTTTAAACCATTCTTCAGTATACATACAACTTCATCATTTATTAAAGGTAAAAGGAAAATTTTATAATAATAGAGAAACATGCTTGGTTAGTTTTATACAAAGAATTATTCCTGGGTGGACATTTTGTGCGGTGGGATGTAGAACATTTTTAGGTTTTTCTAAGCAAGGTTGATATGTTAACTCTTTTATGCTATGAATTCTGGTTCGTAGATCTATACAGTACAAAATGGGAGATGCATGTTTAGGCACTGCCGGAAGCCTGTCCTAGTCTCAAGCCAGATTTTAACTAACTAACTAACTAACTAATTAATTAATTAATTAAATGAATTGAATGGCTTTTCTTTAATGAGACTCAAATCAGCAACTCAAACAACTGTTTTAAGAATCAAACCTCCTCACACAACACGACAAGTCCGGAGCCCGAGCTGAGGTGTTTCAGGTATAGTTCGCTGGGCTCGTGAGGCCTGAGGGAGAGAACACAGAGCTAAGCACGCATAGTGTGGGCTCAGCGTGCGTACACAGTGCTAAGCGTGCATAGCATGACTCAACCACAGCTGCAGGGAAGCCGCCGGGGAAATGACCCCAGAAGCACGTCGGAGTCATTTTATGTTGTGTGAATTCTGCATTAATTTTTGGTTCATGTGTTCAAAAAGCCTTTACTGTTGCTGGATTTTCTGTGTACACCACATGCAGCCATGGGATCCTGCGTGGGCTGAAATCCATATTTTAAGACCCCAAGGTAGATGCTGAGTGATGGTCATCCAAGGTGGGTTTAGTTTGCATCCAGGCAAACCAAAGGTCCAATACATGATTCAGGAGAAAGGAATGGGAGACAAATGACCTCTCAGGAGAATTTTATTGGGAGAATGACAGCAATGTGGCCTCAGCTGTGATGGGGCCCTGAGGTGGGAGAGCAAGCCTTCGCGTGTAAGGAAGAGCTTCATTAGAGGAGGAATGGTCATGAATAGCATGGCGGTGGTCCTGGAGTGAGACACAGACGCTTCATTCCTCCACGAATTTCTAGAAGGGTGGGGAGCTCCAAACCACACCATGTGCAAGACACACAAAGCA
Source organism: Mus musculus (assembly GCF_000001635.26). Lineage (NCBI taxonomy): Eukaryota > Metazoa > Chordata > Mammalia > Rodentia > Muridae > Mus > Mus musculus. The sequence continues at coordinate 1,542,486 of NT_039634.4, read as the reverse complement.
GAGAGACACTCGATTAAAGTTGTCACTCAGAGTTGCCTTGGCTATCAGGCTGGAGGCTGGGGCAGCTGTAAGAGGGGAGGCGGGACTGCAAGTGTTGTGAGGTATCCACTAGAGAGGACAAACCAGACACCAGTTTAAGCCAATGGAACATCTTTGTTATCCGCTGGCAACTACACTGGGCGCTCGGGATTCCCATGCAGCGCTGAGCCCTTCACAGGAGGACCTTTCAAGCACAGCCACACATCTCGGGTTGACACACCTCGGTTAGCAAGAACAGTTAGCCAGAAGTGGAATTACAGAAGCCAAAAAGACAAGGTTAGTACATTTAGAGACTTTCCCAGGACAATGAAACTTGATGGAGTCGGTCTTTGCATTCATTTTGGCAGGTGGTGTTTTCTATGTCCCGACTTTTATGACTGAATGGCTCTTCCATCATGATATCATCTGTGCTAAGGTCTGGAGCCTGTTACACAAGCCCACAGCAAGTTGCTTTTCAGCCTAATTTCTGGGAAAGAGGCCGCTCAAGGGTCCGTGAGATAACAACGAGGAAACTCAATTTCACAGAACCAGGAGCAGCAGGGAAAAAGACGTGAGGGTGGGGTTTCATCTGAAAACAAGATTTAGATTCTCACAGATGATCGATCGGGGGTCCCACTGTGACACAGACCTCGTTTTCTTACCGAGCTTCCTGCTGGCTTCTCCATCGCTTTCTTTCACTTTGAGTCTTAGGCAATATCGGAAGGTTAATGTTGCCGTTGGATGTTTTCTATGTTTGTCTGTTAATAAGCACGGAGCAGATCATGGCTCTGCAGACTACCATCCGGGCTGGTGTTAGAGAGGAGGGGGCCTGAGAGTCAGCTAGCCAGCTCTCCCTGCTCAGAATGTTTGGTTATGAAATAGTATGGTTATTTTGGCTTTGCAATGTAACAATATAATAGTCTAACCTAGGAATCCTACTCAGATTTTTAAAAATTACCCTTTCTTTAACATGTATTAATATTCATGTTTTATGAGTGTTCATTTAAAACCATGAATTTCTGCTCATGTCTGCTCATGGAAGAGACCTTTCTAACCTTCTGACCTCTGACCCCAGCCTTTCACTGTATGTCGAAGGTAAGGCTGGGGTGTGGGGGCCTGGTTAGAGCAGGAGACGTACTGTCAATTTGGTCACTGCCAGTTCTTTTGTGTCACAGAGCATCTTGGTGACACTAAGAACACTGTGCTAAGAATGATCAGAGTGTACCCCTGGAGTGCACTTTCTGCACAGGTAGTTGTTTCCAGCCCTGGATTTGCATGAGTTGAGTTACAGAGTTAGTATGTGCACTCACACTCCAATAGTGTTCAGAGTCATTCTCCAATGATTTTGATTTTTTTCTTAATTTGTGTGAGGTGGGAGGAGGAGGAGGAGGGTGTATGTATGGAATCCAGAGGACAACCTTGGGTCTTATTCCTTGGGCACTGAACATCTTGTTTTCTGAGACAGGGTCTCTCACTGGCCTGGTGCTCACCAAGTAGGCTAGGCTGGGTAGCTGGTGAACACCAGATATATTCCTGTCTCCACCTTCCCCAGGATTGGAATTGCACATGCACTGTACCATGCCTCTGTGTGTGTGTGTGTTGTATATGCATGTATATGCGTGAGTTGTTCATGTGTGTAGTGATATGTCTAGTATATGTGTGTATGTGTGTAGTGTATATGCATGTATATGTGTGAGTTGTTCATGTGTGTAGTGTATGTGTGTGTTGTACATATGTATAGTGCATGTGTGTGTTGTAGGTGTGTATAGTATATGTGTGGGTTGTACATGTGTATAGTGTATATGGTATATGGTGTGTGTGTATGTGTGTGGTATACATGTGTGTAGTATGTTTATGCGTGTAGTGTATATGTATGTTGTACATGTGTGTAATGTTTGTGTGTATTTTGTACATGTGTGTAGTGTATATGTGTGTTGTACATGTGTATAGTATATATGTGTATTATACATGTATGTAGTGTATATATGTGTGTATGTTGTACATGTGTATAGTGTATATGTGTGTTGTACATGTATGTAGTGTATATATGTGTGTATGTATTGTATGTGTGCATGTGTGAGTTGTTCATGTGTGTTATACACGTATGTAGCATATGTGTGTTGTACATATGTGTAGTGTATGTGTGTGTGTTTGAATGTAGATGGAGGCTAGAATCCATAGTGTGTATCTTTCACAAAGGCTCTCCATCTTAATTTGTTGAGGCAGAGTCTCTCCCTGGACCTGGACCTTATTGGTTAGCTGTCCAGAAAGCCCTAGGGTGTGCCTGTCTCTACCTCGCCAGTGCTGGGATTACAGATGCATGCTGCTGCTTGCACTGGGCCTTTTACGTGGGTTCTGAGGATCAAACTCAGGCCATTGTGCTCAAAGGTGAGCCCTTTCCTACCGAGCTACCTCCTCTCATAGCTTCCAAGGGTTCTTTGCTATGGCCCTGACCCCCCATCAACCAGTGAAGGAGATCTGTACCAGGGCAGGAAGACAATCTGCCTGAACACCCCTGGGAATAATTTCAAATCTTCATGGGCATGGAGGGTAGAGCATGGACTCTCCGTGGACCTGTAGAGCTATGAAGGTGGTCAACAGAATCACAGGCATATCTGTGGTGGTGACCTGTTTTGGCCTGCTGGTTTCCCCCAACATATCTGGACTGGGGGTGATGGTTCACTCAGGAAAGGCAGATGCCCACAAGCTGGGCTCTTACTAGGTGAGATCACAGTGCTTAAGTCAGCTCTTCCCAGTTCTGCTGCTCAGACAGCCTCTGAGAGATCTGACTTCTAACACACAGCAAGCCGGGCTGGAGGTGCCAGAGAATCGGGTGAGATCTGGCTGGCTAAGGACACAGAGTATGTGCTCAGCGATACAGCACTGATTTCCAGCAGAAGGCTGAAGGGGAGCAATCATGAAGGTGGTTTGCTCCTGTGTTTGTTTTTACATGGGATTAGAGCCTCTTTGATGATAAAATCAGCTTGCCAAGATAGAAGAAGGAGTTGGGACTCCCAATCCAGAAAGATATGAAGAACAGGACATTTTATCTGGGAGTGTTGAGGAGACAGTCTTCCGTGTACTTGACGATAACTCTGAGGATTCAGGCCTCAGGATGTGTCCTAAACCTCTGCTTTAATAAACACCGATCTCCCATTAGAGTTATCAGAGGATCCATTTATGTGATGTGTTCAGGCTTGATAGACACCAACCTCTCCTGGCACACCTCCCATTTAGTGTGCTAAATTCCAAGCCCTGTTAATCATTTGTGTAGGGCGTATATTTGGACGTGACGTGTCTACAATTAGGCCTAATTAAATCCGCCCACTTTGAGCATGCTGAAAGACCAGCATTTAAAAATAGGAGCTGAATAATTAGGGTCATTAATAGGAGCTGATTATTTCGTTTATGATAGCTTAAGAAATGAATAGGGCTCAGCAGTGTTCCGTGTCTGATGAAAACACACGGGGCCGAGCTAAGATTTCTGGAGGGAAGCCCTCATTAGTGGACAGTTGTGCTCCTTATCTTCCCCGTGCTTGCCCGGAGCCTGCTTAGCAAAGTCTTTACATTAAGTGGAGGTCATCACTTGTGACGGTGAGAGGAGTCTGCTACACCAGGCAGAGCCAGGAGCAGCCTGGAGTGAGCCTCCCAAAACTTCTCAGAGGGACGCTCTGTACCCTTCCCAAATCTCATGCTGGAGGTGGCGGCCTTCCCAGCCCTTCGCCAGTCCTTTGCCGTCTCTCATCTTGTGGTTATGAAAAGGATTTTTCTGAGGCCACAGTCAATGTGTTGCGGCAATCTCCAGCTCACCCACAGTCTATCTCCACCTGCCCTTATATAAACAGTTTATGTACACAAGGCTGCTACATTTGGGATGTTTTGAATTCTTCTGCCTCCCTGGTGGGCTTAGGGAGCGTCCTGGAGCCTATGAAGACAATGGTAACTCTCAGGGTGGTTGTGAGGTAACAGGATACCCAGCCTCTGCGAGGACCGCGGAGCCATCGAGAGCTCATCTGCTGCCTGTTTGAGGTGGAGGTGGGTTGGGAACGGAGTGGGAGAAGTCAGACATGTACAAAAGCTGACATGAGTTGGCTGGCACTCAGCAAAAGACAGGATTTCTTTTTTTCCTCCCTCAGGTCTGAGCTGGATTTTATGGGAGCTAGAATGTGTGTGTCTTACCACAGAAGAATCTAGGTTCTCTCATCTCTCCTTAAGCAGGTAAATAAGTGGACTTTAGACTTCACCTCTGAGCTGTGAGCAAGCTTTCCTTGAAGCTGGCTTAGCTGTGTGAGCTGGACCCTTACCCCTAGGGGCTGAAGTCATCTCTTGCCAGCTGAGAACTGTTGTGCATTTTGGGTGCCACTGTTGAACCTTGCTTTGGTTTTACATGAACAATTGATCTTGTTCAAGATTTTCACATCTGCTTTTTTTGGGTGGAAGTGGTTAATTAAATGGGGCTCAAGGCACACGACAGTCCCCGGAAGAGACTTACAGCATTGCGTTTCTTAGCCGCAGTGCACGGGACAATCCAAGCTGGGCGACTTCTTCACTGAAGGACTGCCCTGGGACTTGAAGGAGGTTTAGCAGGCACTCTACCTGTTGTTATCACACACCTCTCACTCACCTCTCAGCTGTGACAGTTAAAGTTATCTCCTGGCACTGTCAAATGTCCTCTGGGTTTAGGGGCCAAAATGAATGCAGGATGAACGCTTCTGAGGTGACATGACTCTTTGAAGAGGCAGAAATAATTTCTGCTACTTAAAATGTCTAAGTTTCCTAGAACATTTATTTCTGGAGCATGACTGGGTCACTGAATCTCCAGGCCTCACTTATGCTCAGCGAGGAAAGAAACTGTCACCTACCCCTCACATTTCTCTTCTGTTCTTGTTTTTTTTTCTCCCCACACTTAAAGATTAGAAGGAGTTTTCCTCTTGGTCCACATCCTCGCTAGCATGTGCTGTCACTTGAGTTTCTGATCTTAGCCATTCTGACCATTGTAAGCTGGGATCTCACAGTCGTTTTGATTTGCATTTTCCTGATAACTAAGGACATCGAACATTTCTTTAAGTGTTTCTCATCCATTACAGAATCCTCTGTTGAGAATTCTCTGTTTAGTTCTGAACTCCATCTTTTAATTGGTCCTTCGTTTTGTTGGTGTTTAACTTCTTGAGTTCTTTATATATTTTGGATATCAACCCTCTATTGGATGTAGGGTTGGTGAAGATCTTTTCCCATTCTGTAGGCTGCTGTTTTGTCCTATTGCCGGTGTCCTTTGCCTTACGGAAGCTTCGGAGTTTAGCTACAGATCAACTATGCTCAAAGTTTGTGAGTTAGGGGTGCCTCCTGCAAAACCCACGTACACATGCAGACCTTCTACCCGTGCTTCATGCCCTTCCACCCTGACCGTTTCTGTTCTCCCAGCTGTGCAAGGGACACTTCCCAGGCATATAGGGACAGAACCTTAGCCTTATAACATAGCTTTGCATCTTATTATCTCCTGCCGCACAGCTCCCGTGGTGTGTTGCAGACGGCACGTGGAAACTGGCGATGTTCCCCAGGCACTCTAGAGAACTATCATCACCTCAACCCCCAGAGCGACTGACTCCAAGCCTGATTCAGAATCACTTCTGAGATAAACCCAAGTCACTGGGTGCAAGATACTCATCACGTACTAGGAATGGAAAATTGGGTTGCCTGACGCTGTGCTTTTAGGGAGAAGTGAAGTGATGGGCTCTAGAGATAGTTTAGTCGGTAAGGTGCTTGCTTAGCAAGGAAGAGGACCTGAGTTCAGTACACGCACCCCACACACACACACACACACACACACACACACACACACACACCTCTATGCATGCTCACAGCATCAATGGGCTTCGCTTTCAGGACACTTACCAGGAAATTACTGGTTCTGGGGCTTGGTGCCTGGAGATAGATGTGGGGCAAAAGGGAGGCACAGACAGACAGACAACCATCCAGTTTTACTAAATATGCCCCATACAGCTGTCTTTCTAACTCGTGGGAGGGAATGAGAGCTGCTTTCTCTTTCTTGTTTGTCATAGGGGCCGCTGACAGTTTCAGCTCGAGTAGGAGTCTCATCTCCCTCTCGCCTGTGGCTCATCTAGTGCAGACACCCAGGAGCCTCCCTCACCCCCCTCAGCTCACTCTGAGTGTGTCACTACAGCTCCAGTAAGCTTGGTGCCTGCTTTCCTCTCTCAGCCACATGGATCCCTCACCACAGCAGGGCCAGAGACCCAGAAGGAAACAAGAGGACTTCCCCACAGGCCATCACCCATTGCAGGTTTGCAGCGTGGGGAAGGGAGGAGACAGTTTAGCAGGAGAGGCCAGTGTTTGGAATTGCTGGTAAGTTGAGATGTGAGGGCCTACCATGCATGACCAGCAAACACAGTCCAAGCAAGGATAAGAATAAATGGCCCAGGCAAGGCCCAGCTGGACCTAAGGCTCTGGCTTACCACACCAGAGCACTGTGCTCACTCTCTGAGGCCTCTGTGACCTCGGCCACAGAGCTGATCACCCCTCCCAGAAGTCCAGATCAGATCTTAGGCAGGGCCATGCACCTCTGAAGGCTCTAGGAGAGGGTCCTTCATGAGCTTGTTGACATCTGAGCTTGTTGACATCGGTGTTTCCACGTCCTGAGTGTCCCTTGGCTCCTATGGCCATCTCTGTGCTTTCTGCTGTTCCTCACCTCATAGTAGTCCCCACCCCATCTGTCTCTCTCCCTCCCCCCTTCTTACAGGACTCCTGTGCTCAGGGATTAGAGTCCATTCTACGCCATCATGAACTAATTATAGCCAATCTGTGCTGAATGACCCTGTTTTCAAATACAATTGCATTCCGAATCAGGGGCCATACAGAAGTCCACCCCTCCCCATCATCCTCTGCAGGGTTGATTTCTGAGTAAGGTCGTCTTCCTGAGAGGACTGAGAGGATCCATCTGTAGAGGATGAGGAGAGATGTCCCTTCCAAGGTTTCAGCCCCCAACACTGGCAATCCATAGACCCCCCTTCTTATGCTTTCGCGTGCCAGGGTCACCTGTTCCCACGTGACCTTGCTTCCCATGGGGACAGCTCCTAACCTGCCAGTCCTCACCTGGGACCTTGCCTGGTTGCTTTGAGTTCCCCTGAAAGAACTCAGTGATCCTGGTTTAGAGGGTGAGAAGGTATCTTCAGGTGAACCTGTCAGGATTGCTGGATGTGAGAGTTGAAGCCATGGGTCTGATAACTTTCAGTTAACAGCGACTCCAGGCAGCTGTTTGGCTATGAGTGGTCCTAGAAGAAACATGGCAGCTGCCAGGTGCTGAGACTTTGACTGACACAACACCCAGCATCGAGCAAAACTCCCGATGGTGTCGACCACTGCAGCTCCAAACAGAAGACAGAGTGTGAACTTGGAAATCGGGGCTCTTGCAGGGTACAGATAGATGCAGAGAAACACGGAGCCCTGAACCTTCAAAGCTGCCAGCCTGATACTTCCCTGCTAGGAAGCAGACCAGAAGCATTGCTCTGGATTCCCCTCAAAACAATAACAGACAAGCAAACCCAAACCCCAAACTCAAAGTAAGTTACATCAGGGATCGCCTAACATCGTGTCCAGCCAAACTGTGTTTTATCAGGTTCTGTGGAAGGGGCTCAATAGTTCCTGGGTGAATGTATAGAACCTCCAATCTACTTTAGAGTTTCCTCAGATTACACTGGAGCAGACAGCCTAAGCAGCTGAGGACTGACAGCTTGCCATGCACGGGGGTGGGGGTGGGGTGGTAACAAATGCACTTAAACACTGAAAAACCAGGAAAGCGAGACACTTATGGGAAAGCCCTCACCATGATAATTAGCTAGCAGGAAAGTCCAATTCAATACTGCAGTACGTTCATGGGCTCACTGCATACCCATCATCAGCTTCGGTTGGTGGTCCAGAGAATACACATTGAGTGACTTCCCTTCATTTTGAAGGTGGTAATACACATGGAGTGACCCATGATTCTGGCCACATATGTGGCAGAAGATGGCCTTGTTGGTCATCAGTGAGAGGAGAAGCCCTCGGGCCTGAGGGTGTTCAATATCCCAGTGTAGGTTGGGAGGATGGGAATGGGAGTGGGGGGGCACCCTCATACAGGCAGGGGGAGGGGAGATGGGATAGGGAATTTCCAAAGGGGAGACCTGGAAAGGGGAAAACATTGGAAATGTAAATAAAGAAAATATTCAAGGGGGGGGGGGAAGAAAGTCAATCATAATCTCACCACATTGAGACAATCACTGTTACTATTTCAGTATATTTTCCTCCAGGCTTTTTGAAAATAAGACATTATAACTCATGTTATATATCAAAAAAAAAATGCAGGGAAGTTTGGCTGTTGGCTTCTCTCTAATAGTTACCGAGGTAAACTCTGAAAATGTTAGAATAATGGTTTTCCTTCTTTGGGGAAAACAACTCCAACTTAGTTCACTTGTTGTGAATAAGACAGACCCTTCGACTCGGGACAAATGAATGGGCAGACTCAAGGATGGACAGGAAGGTGTGGCTGGCGAACTCAATCAGAAATCAGTGTCATAGGACACAGAGAATAAGAGGCAGAGAATAGAAGACCAGAGAGGCCAGTGAAGGGACAGCCTTCAGGTAGACTCCCAGGAGGGGAGAAAAGGGCAGGGAAGGCAAAACCTTTGACGCAATCCAGGAGACTGACAGAGTCACCGAGGAAGCAGGCTTGCAGGTGGAAGGGCCCAGTGCACTGGATACAACCGGATCTCACACACAAGATCCTAAAGCTTCCAGGAAGAAGGAAATGAGAGCTATGAAGACTTGCAGTGTGGGTTTGCCAGCCGTGTGGACCCACGAGATGGAGGTACTGACTGGAGACAAATGGTTTCTATTCTTACAGAAATGGCCAGTCCACCCTCAAGGCTGGATCAGACATATTCAGGAAACTGGGGCAGAGATTAGAGGAGACAAGGTAGAGGAATATTCTGCAGGGAGAGGATTGTTCTGGAAAACAGCCCTAGGGAAAAGAGGCAGAAACAGAACCAGCTATGTCACGGAAGTCACAGAAGTCATGGAAGTCACGGAAGTCACGTAAACCAATCATCCATTTTAGTCAACAGGCCCTCCTGTGGAGAAGGAAGGAGGGGGAGGGAGGGATAATGAGGAAGGGCTGGAGGGGTGGGGAGAGAGAGCAGCAGGTAGCCTTGGTACCTTGACTGATCCTTCCTCAGGAGGTCACCTTTGCAGTCTTAAGAGATTTTGCTGAAGTAGATAGAGCTGGCTCTGCCCCTAGAGCCCTCTTATTGGTTCCTGAGTATGCTTGACCATCATGGCCAGAACTAGGCTCAACAGTGCGACTCTAGGGGACACTCAACATCCAAACCATAGCTGTTTGGTAAATGTTTGGAAGGTCAGCCAGTGTAAATTCACCATATGAGCAAAAGAAAAATAAGATGATATTTTTAGTAGACGGAGGGAAAGCACTTTATAAAACTCAGCACTTATTCAGGAGAAAGTCTCAGTACGGAGGGTGAACAGCACCCGTCATGGCTTGCCAGGGGATGCTCGCCGGAAACTCAGGACAACTCTCATGCCTGGTGGTGAAGGGACACCCATGCCCACATTCTCAGCAACTCCATCACTAAGTAGACACCAGCAGGAGAGAGCGTCTGTGTTTACCAGAGGACTACCCAGCAGCATGACTGATGGCAGCAACCATCCATCAGCAGTGGAGTGGGTTTGTGAAAACGTGATTTCACCTGATAAGGTTACCATGTTTCCATGACCATGAGCGGCTCTCAGAATGGCTCGAAGTGAAGCAGAAACACAAGAAAATGTGTGCTAGGAATCCACTTTCACAGATTTTAGAAAATAAAAAAAACGTTAGCTGTAAGCTGCTGTGTTCAGAAAGCGCCGTGTAGGCGGGGAAAACTCAAGACCAGGAAGATGGAAGGCGTGGCATTCATCAAGCAGCAGGTTTCTGGTTTATAAAGTTGTTTTGCAATAAAAGTAGTTACAAAGAATGTATTTGTCTTGGTTCACATTTCTATTGCTTCCATGAAACACCAGGACCAAAGCCACTTGGGGAGGAGAGGGCTTATCTGGCTTATGCTTCCGCATCCCTGAAGGAAGGAAATCAGAACGGGAGGTCAAACAGGACAGGAACCTGGAGACAGGAGCTGACGCAGAGGTCGCGCAGGGGAACTGCTGACTTGTGACTTGCTGCTCCTTGTCACTTGCTCACCTGCCTTCTTGTAGGATCCAGGACCACCAGCCCGGGGATGACCCCACCCACAATGAGCTGGTCCCTCTCCCATCAATCAGTAATTAAGAAAATGCCGTGCAGGGTTGCCTACAGCAACCTTAAGGAGGCATTTTCTCTATCAGGGTTCTGTTCTCTCAAAATGACTCTATGTGTCGGGTTGACATGGAAGTTAGCCAGCACAACATTCTAATTGTGTCAAACCATAGTTTTTGGATCCTGGGGACATTTAAGAGTTTGAGGACAGGGAGCAGGCTTAGATAACCTCAGCAAGTGTCTAAGGTTTATACCTCCTCCCTCCCTCCCTCCCTCCTTTTCTCCCTCCCTTCCTTTTTCCCTCCTTCCCTCCTCCCACCCTTTCTCCTTCCTTCCCCCTCTCCCTCCCTCTTCCCTGTCCCCCTCCTTACCTCCTCCCTCTCTGTGTCCTCCTTCCTTTTCCCCTCCCTCCCTAGCCAGTGAGTTAACACAGCTATATCAGGCCATCCTCCTGCCTCTGCCCCCTGTCCCCCCCATGTGCTAGGATTACAGTTGTGCGCCATCATGGCAGCCCAGTGTTTCTGTTTTTATAATGACAAATGCAAAGGTTCCAGTCCCCAGGGTTAGAAGGCAGAGGGTCTGTGCTCCTTGAGTCACAGCCAGCACACAGCCGTGGACTGTGGCAGGTTTGCACAGAGGCCATGCTTGCTTGGGGTTTTATTGTGCATAGGAGCAGATGCCAGGGGCTGCTCTGCTCTGCTGGTGGTGGCGAGAGCCTGCCAAGCTCACAGTGATGGCAGAAGCTGCGGGCTGAGCTGTCCTCTACTCTAGGGTTGCCATTGTCTGATTGCAGTAGCAAGGATGCTTGTGTGTGGTCCTGCCTAGGTCAAGCCGTCTGCACTCACAGGTATCTGGCATCTCCTCAGCCCTGTGGTGGGTAACGAGCTATCACTCATATCAGTCACTGTGAGCAGGGGAAGATGAGCAGTGTTGGGCCCACCTGAGGGGTGAGACTCTCTTCTATCAGTGGTTCCCAATTGCTGGTCTAAGTAATTCCTGGGGCCTCAAGAGCCTCTAACAGCAATGGAATATTGTCTTACACCAGGGTGTCATTTTTCTTTACACATGCATTTATTGCATTAAAAAAAGACCTTTCCATCCCTCGGGTTATGTTGCAGCTCCTGCTGTCCTTGCTTTTCCTGCCATGCAGAGCCGTGATGCCTTCTGAGCACCTACAATATCTTTCTAGAAGCTCAGAGACAGACATGAGGGAGATTAGGTCATTCCTGTTCCCACAGACCTAACTTTCTTATCAAGGGGAAAGCACAATAAATCAGATCCGTGGAGTGGTCGTATGGTGGCGTAAATAAGCCAGGTAAGGCCAGAGGGGCCTGCTCCTGGAGAGACAGTATAGGCACACGAATGCCTAGTGCCCAATGGCTTCCCCCAGGGGTGCTAAGAACATTTGCAAACACCTCCATCCACACAGCAGAAGAGGGACCCGTGCAGCAGCAGGAAGAAGGCAGCTGTGGGGAGGTCTTGCTGGATGAGAAGATGGAAGAAGATTGGCTACACAGCTCTGTCCTCATACTGCCACGGGTGTGCCCCACTCCACGTGCACACACAAGCGTAATATACACGATACTTTAAATATCATCATTCCAAAAGGCCGTCCTTAAACATACTAGAGCTACAATCAGTGCTCGAAGAGATTGGGGTATCCAAACGAGACAGAGACAGCCTAGGGGACATCATCAAAATGCTCTAAAACTACAGGTGGGGCTCAAAAGAATTATCGGACACTTTTTAAAAGTGATAATTTTGTAGGCAAAAATAGTATAATTCTAAGTTTTAGGCTTTTAGCATGTGTTTTAAAAATCTGAACAAAACACCAACCGATGAAATATTTTGTTTTTTAGCCCTGAGGTCCTATACTGTATGTCACAGTAATCTCCAGGTGACACCAACTTAGGGTGTTGCATGCAGAGGCGAGGACAGGGTCTGCCTGCCCCCAAACACTATCCAGGAAACAGAGGCATTTTAATTTTGCCCCAGAACAACTAAGAACGGATCACTCAGCTCCAGCCCTTCCTGGCAGAGGCTTCTCCGATTGCATAATCATCACCGGGCGCCCGCCTCGCGCTCGACGCGATTTCCGCATTCATTTTACAAGCCATAGCTTGTCTCCTAACGTAAAGCACGTTGGATTGTAAACCCAAGCAAGGGAACGGAATGTTCTCTGGGCTCAGAAACCCGACGCATTTACCCTCTCTGTGTTCAATGCTATAGAACGTGTCTAAACAAATTTAGCCCAGTCTCCCTGTTAGAACAAGTAAATGATAAGCTAAGAATCGTGTTAAAAGGACTTAGAATCAAGGGGGTTGGAGGGAGAGACAGAGAGACAGAGAGAGAGAGAGAGACAGAGAGAGAGAGAGACAGAGAGAGAGAGACAGAGAGACAGAGAGACAGAGACAGAGCAGAGGAGGTTCAGACCAGAACGAAAGGCGGAAGATCTGTGTGTTGTGAGACACTTCACTTTTAATAAAACCAACCTCCCTTTTCTCTGATGTCATAGTTACAGCAATACAGGCAAAGACTGGTTCCATCACCTGAGAGGTAGTGGACTGCTTGCAGGTCCTAGGCCTGCTGTCCCGTGGCTCAGCTCATTGTCCCTCCTTAATGCTCCTCACTTGGAAGACAGCCATGTTTACAGTCCTGCCATGAACAGCAGCAAACTCAGTTCACTTCCCCAGAGATAGAAATAGCAGACCTGTGGCTAGGCCTGTGTGTGAGCCCTGGGTGTGGTCGGTTGTCCAGGTAGTCAAGGCCTCTGTGAAACGGCACCCCCTGCTGGTGAGGCAGGGAATTGCCCAGGCACCTCAGAACATGAGAGGGCTTGGAGATCTAAATTCTTTACAGAGGTAATTAGGACAAGGAGAGGCTATCAGGAGCAGGCCCTAGTGCAAGAAGACCATGCCTTGATGAAGAGACTTCAGGACACAGACACATGCGGAAGGTAGCTCCCTAAGGGGGAAAGCTGCCATGTGTTGAACAAAGAGAGGCCCTTACTCACCCCTGTGCTAACTTAGAGAGAAATGGGTTACAGCAAGTTACACTGAGTAGAATCAAACCCTAGGCCAAGGATTGAGAACCGGAAAGTGTGGTTGGGGAATGAGAGGCTGCCAATTGTCTATGAAGAGAGATTATTTATTCTGGTCCCTCATGGTGAGTCAGGAGAGAGTCAGGGAAGGCGCTGTCCCCTAAGCGATGGGCCCACGATCTGCTGACATCACCCAGTTAAAGACATTTTTGTTTATTTTATTTTAAAATTTGTAGCCAAACAAGTGTTTCAAAGGTCCCAAGGGTGTTCCACTGTAAGCATCAAGGTGGGCCTGGAACCTGAGACTTATGAAGTAGTATTTGATTCAGTCTGAAGCATTACCAACAAGGAGACCTGCTGGGCATGCTGGGAGGCATAGACCTGTCACACCAGCACTTGGGAAGTGAAGGTACGGGGGTGGGGTGGTGGGAGTCAGGAACTCAGGGTCATCTTCAGCTACACAGTGAATGTGAAGCCATCTTGGGATACTTGAGACCCTGTCTCAGATGATAGACAGTCAGAAACACTGATGACTAAGGTATTGTTTCTCTGCATAGAATTTACCAAGCAGTCTGTGTAGTGTTCTTCCACCACCCCCCCGCCCCCATATATGTATATATAAAGCTTTGAGCACACATTTGTCCTTGGCATCGGAATGGTACTCTTTCTGAGGTTTGGCTCGGTCTCCAACATTTGTCTCTTTTGTACTTACAAAAAGGTTTATTTTTATTTTATGTGTATGAAAATTTGCCTGAATGTGTGTACTAGGTACATGCAGTACCCACAGAGGCCATAAGGGGGCATCAGATTCCCTGGAACTGGAGATACAGACAGTTGTGAGCCATGGTGTAGGAGCTGGGACCCAAACTCAGGTCCTCTGCGTGAGCAGCAAGTGCTCAGAGCAGCTGAGCGTCTCCAGGCCCCTGCTGTGAACTTCTGATGTTGTGAACTATCTCCAGGTGGTCCCTTTGAGAGACTTTTTGCTGAGTCTGAGGGACATTGGTGTCACCACAAACACATTCATGTGTGCTAAGAAGCCATGTTCCGTCAGCCCCTTGGGGGTCCCTGATGGTAGATGTTGATTGTCAACTTGACAGGATACAGAATCATGGTAAAGACCAACCTCTGGGTGTGTCCATGGGGGAGCCTATAGATTAAGTTCACTGAGGTGGGGAGATCCACTTAACTGCAGCTAACACCATTCCAGAAGCTGACAGACACCATTAGCTTTAGTTGATAACTTGATACACCTGGGAAGAGAAAAGCTCAATTGAAAAACTATTTCTATTAGACAGGCCTGTGGGTGTTTTCTTGATTAATGATTGATATTGGGAAGGTTCCAGCCCACTGAGGGTGATGCCAACCTGGGCAGGTGGCCCGGGTTGTGTAAGAAAAAGCAAGTTAAGCGAGACATGGGAAAGTAAGCCATGAACCGCATTCCTCCATAGTGTCTGCTTCGGTTCCTGCCTTGAGTTCCTGTCTTGGATTTGCTCAGTGATGGACTTCGGCCTCTAAGCCAAATGAATCCCTTCCTCCCCAAGTTTTGGTCACAGTTTTACCATAGCTAAGAAAAATCAAACTTAGACAGCATAGCATGGTCCAAGACAGGATAGATGGTCACTGCTTTCTGTTTGTCTTAGAGTTTTATTGCTGTGAAGAGACACCATGACCAAAGCAACTCTTATAAAGGCAAACATTTAATTAGGGCTGGCTTATGGCTTACAGTTTCAGAGGTTCAGTCCATTATCATCATGGTGGGAAGCATGGCAGTGTGCAGACAGACATGGTGCTGGAGGAGGTGAGAATTCTACGTCTACCGACAGGCAGTACAAGGGGACATTTTCACACTGGCCAGACTTTCACACTCATACATGCACACACTGCATGCACTGCATGCACTGCATGCACAAATATAAAGACCTCAAAGTCCTGCCTCCACAATGATGCACTTCCTCTAACAGAGCCACACCTCCTCCAGTAGGCCACACCCCCTCCAATAGGCCACACTCCAGTAGACCACACCACCTCCAGCAGTAGGCCACACCTCCAGTAGGCCACACCCCTCCAGTAGGCCACACCCCTCCAGTAGGCCACAACTAGTACTACCACTTCCAGTGGGTCAAGCATATTTAAACCAGTATGCAGCCTATAGATACAGCACGTCCCCATCTCAACTCTTGTTGTCAGGCCTTCTCTGCCGTGATGGCCTGCACCTCCTAACTGTGAGTTAGTTTGCTTCTTGTCAGGTATTTGGTCACAGAAGTGGGTAAAGAGCCATCTCTGTTGCCTCTGTGGGTTTACCATGGTGCCTGACATTTGAACTATGCTAGCGGAGAACTGATGTTATTAAAACCATGGCAGAATGAAGTTTGTGTAAACAGGAGAAGAGTGAGGAGGGCAGCATGCACTTCTGTTACGGCCGTGGTGGCAAGCGGCTCTGTGCAGGGTGGGGGCTGACTGGGCATTGCAGAGCTGCCTCTTTGTTCAGGAGACCATTGTTCCATTTACTGAAGAAAAAAAGAGAGAGAGAGAGATCTGATTTCCTAAAACATGGTTCAGGGGTGAGCTGTTTATTGGCCATATGACTTTGGTATTACTCAGACTCTTCAAGCCTGTTTCCCCTGTTCTGACATGGTAATGGAATTAATGGTAATTACTCATCAGATGAACATGGGAGTGAACCAGATTCTCTGTAGCATGTGTGTGACATGCATGTGTGTGCATGTGTGTGCATGTATGTGTGTGCGTGTGCATGGGAGTACATGTGTGTGTGTGTACATGTGTGTGGGTGGGTGCTTGTATGTGGATGGATGTGTGTGTGTGCTTGTGTGTCCATGGGAAGAAGCATGGAGGTGTGTATTTGTATTTATGTTCTTTTTTTTCCTTTGGTTTAAGTTTTATTGCATTATGATGAGAAAAGATAAATAATTTCAATTTATCTGAATTTGTTAACATTTAAAAACATATTTTGAGTAAATAGACTTACATGACATTCTTCTTTCCCTTTTGTACCTCAACTCCTCCCAGAGAGCCCTCCCCACTTCAAAACCTGCAATACCTTTCTTTTTTTTATCACATTCTTTAAAATTTATAAAATATTGTAGCAATAATATTGTAGCGTCTCTCAGTCACCTGTAACTCCAGCTGCAAGGGGATCTCACAGCCTCTTTTGACTTCTGGGGCACTGCACACATGCACATACCTATCCTCCACACACAGATTCACAGAACCAACAATTAAAATAAAATCTTTAATAAAATAAGATAGCTGATGGAGCAGCATGGTAGCTCAGCTCTAACAGCACTCGATACCCAACACAGTGACCTGAGCTCAGATCCGAAATGCATAGAGTGGAGAGGGAGACAGGAATTGTCCCATTTTCCCGTGACCTCCCCAGCTCCCTGTGGTGTGGTGTGTGTGTGTGTAATTATAAATTAATCATAAGTAATGATAAAGAAATAAGCGACATTGGGTAGCTTTTGTAATCCCTGTGCTACATGTGGAGAGGCTGAGGTTTGCAGGTCTGTTTCCCACCCTTGTATTGGATGGATCCTTCCAATCATCAAGCTCTAGGTCATGTGACTGATGACCATTAAATATGCACACATAAGCATCGCCTTCTGGGCTGGGATGTAGCTCAGTGGGTAGAGAGCTTGCCCAGCACGCACCAAGCCCTAGGTGCATCCCTGCCTCTGTATAAACTGGGTGTGAGGACCACACTTGTAATCTCAACGCTAGAGTAGAGGAGGCAGGAGGGTTGGGAATTCCAGGTAATCACTCTCTACAGAGAGTTAGAAGCCAGCTAAGGTATTTCCGACCCTGTCTCAAAACGAAAACAAATATCTCGCCGTCATATTCACAACTGTCTTTATTTCTTACCACATAACAGCACAAGGATTTTCCTGTTCATATCCCGAAATGTATATTTTTATTCTTTTATTCCCCAAGGCTTATGCAAATTCCAATAAACGTTGTGAGAATCTCACCCCCCACACACACACAAAATTAAATTAAATTAAAAAAAATAATTTCCCGATCTTATCACCACAAAAGGGTGGGAATAACCTGCTTCCCTGATAATTTCCGGGTAATTTCTGACTAAATTTCTTCCCAGACTACTTTGAGCTGTGAATATCTCTCCTGGGGAATCACGCATTCTGCCTTCTAATTTGATCTGGAGGAAGGAAGCGGTACTGCTCTGCTTCATATACGGAGCAGGCGCCCGGTACTCAGGGAGGAGCCCGGTTATGTGAGGAGGTGTTTTAATAAGCTAGCTCCATAATTGTGTTTCCTCTCCACTAAATAAGAAAAGTCCCACCCTAGTGGGACTCCGTCCCTCTAAATTATTTTCTGGCTTTAATTGTGCCATTTCCCACAAGCGCCTAATTTAATTATAAGATCGGACCGCTTTTGTGTGCAAGCTTACTGGCGCGTTAAGGATGCTGGGATGCCAGAGCGCTGAGGAGGAAGTGAGCCGGCTTATTCATTTACTAGAGTGAGCCAAGCAAGGTCCAGAGCTTGCCTACCTCATTCTCGCTCCAGTCTTTGGAAGGTATGGGATCTAAATGAGCAGACTCAGCCAGGGGCTGAGGAAGACCCCAGCCTTGAGCTGAGATACACCAGGTATCAGCTAGCAACTCACTCCAAAAGCTGGGTTCTGCTCTCTGAGCCCGGAGGCAGTATCAATTCAAAACCCTTTGGGAAAAGCTAGTGTCTTCGTTACTTTTCCTGTAGCTTTAGAGAGGAAAGGCTTCTCTGGCTCTCAATTCCAGGATACAGTCGGTCATGGTGGGTGTCTTAGGGTTTGCTGCTGTGAACAGACACCATGACCAAGGCAACTCTTATAAAGAGAACATTTAATTGGGGCTGGCTTACAGGTTTAGAGGTTCTGTCCATTATCAAGGTGCAAGCAAGGCAGCATCCAGGCAGGCATGGATGGGGAGGACATCTTGATCTGAAGGCCACTAGGAAAGGACTGACTTCCAGGCAGCTAGGATGAGGGCCCTAAAGCTCACACTCACAGTGTCACGCCTACTCCAACAAGGCCACACCTCCTAATAGTGCCATTCCCTGGGCCAAGCATATACAAACCATCACAGTGGGGAAGGCCTGAGTTTGGCAGCAGCTCACGAAGAGGGAGCTGCACACTTTGTGCTAAATCTGCTGTCAGGGAGCAGAGAGGGCTATACCCTGGTGTTCAGCAGGTTTCCTCCCTGGTGTGCAGTTCAGGACCCCAGTGTAGGGAGAGAATGATGGCGTTCATTTAGTTTTTGGGTGGGTCTTCACACCTTGACTAACATAATCAAGAGACTCTCTCACAGGTATTGTCATAGTCTTATCTCCTAGGTGATCCTAGATCCTGTCAAGTTGATAGTCAGTATTAACCATCACAGGTAGTAAGCCAGCTGACTTATATCTCTGTAGTGGACTCAGGGTCCTGTACCCTGGCAACAATTAATGTCCTAGCATGAAAATCAATTATTTTCGCAGTCTCTGTGAAGGATGTATGCTATGTACAAAATAAGGAGGCAGAAAGCAAAGCAGGACTTGTGTTTGCAGGAGTGGCACAAAGATGGATTTTTGACATGGGAAAGGTTTAGCTCAGGGAAATTCACTCACAGGGTCTCATCTCAGGCTTTGAGATGAACATGCCTGTAGGAAACTCTAAGCAGCCGGCTTGGGGTGGGGGTGGGGGTGGGGCTCTGGCACCTCTAGTCAAACTGTGTAATGATGCAGTTTGTATTGCCTCAAGAAAGGAACTGTGAACATGCTGGGCATGTTTACTGGATTTCTTCTTTTAAAAAATTAAAATAAAAATAAATTTTAATTTTTAGTCTGTTAAAACATTGCTTTTATTGTTTAACTTTTTATTGATTTGTGTGTGTGTGAATTTCACATCATACACCCTAATCCTCCACCTTTGCAACCCCCCCCAAAAAAAAAAGGAAAAAGAGATCTCATTGTGGAAGTGTAGTGTGTCACAGTGTGTCCCACAGTCTACCCTTGTGTCCACACATCTTTACTTGCAGTTCATTGCCATGAGTAATTGGTCTGGTCTGAGGCTTCTAGCTTCTGCTACACTGTCAACACTGAAACCTCACCAGGGCTCCTCTAGGATATCCTGTTGTTGCTCTGTGTCATGGAGATCCTGCAGCTTTGGATCTGTAGGACTGGCTCCTTCATGGACTCTGGTAGCTCATCTGTGGGGTAGATGTTGGGGTGAACCATCTTAAAGCCCTGGATCTGGGCTTGGGTGATGGCTGAGCTGGTCAGCCTACCTGCTCTCCTGCACCCACACCACCATGGTGGGCTCTCCAGGACTGCTCCAGCTAGCTCACCCAATCTACAGTGGGCAAGGCTCCCATGCCCTTGGGCTGGCTCACCCAAAACCCCCCAAACCAAGGCCAGTTCTGTTTGCTGCCCAGGTGAGGTGCAGGGCCTGCTATAGCTTGTGAAAGGCAGAACCTCCTCACTTGCAGGTGATTAGGGGAGGGGATCTCTCTCTCACCCAGACCACCTCATGGCAGACAAGTGGCAGGCCTAGCTCTCCCATGCTCATGTCCTTGGGGCCTGCAGCTCCTGTAACCAGGGCCAGCTCTACAGTGCTACCCAGCTCTTCTGTGTGCTGCAGCCAATGATGGGCAGGGCCAGCTCAGCTCTTATGGCCTCGGGGCCTCATTAGAGTTCTTGTTAGGGGAAAGGCAGCAGGTGGGCCCCTTCCATGGTTTGACCAGTGTTGGAATCTGAAAGCTTGCCCAAGAGCCAGGGGACATGAAGAAACTGATATTTGATGAATTACATTATTGATTGTTTGGCATTTTGTGTTTTCTAAATGTAAAGTGATTTTTGAAAACAATAGCTATTTATTAGTGAGAATGGGTGTGGTTGGAAAGAGGGAGGGTGGGGAGATAACTCATGTAGAAGCAAAAATGCAACATATAGAGTGGATATTTGGCTAGAACTGATAATATTTTTATTTTAATTAAAATTTAGAAGGAAAGGAGAGGGAAGGATTGAGAGAAGAAAGGAAGAAAAAGACATCTTGGCATGACACTGTGTGAGTGGCACCATCTGGAGGTGTGTCCTTGTTGGAATAGGTGTGACCTGGTTGGAATGGGTGTGTCACTGTGGGTGTGGGAGTAAGATCCTCACCCTAGTTGCCTGGAAGTCAGTCTTCCACTAGCAGCCTTTGGATGAAGACATAGAACTCTCAGCTCTGCCTGCGCCATGCCTGCCTGGATGCTGCCGTGCTCCCACCTTGATGATAATGGACTGAACCTCTGAACCTGTAAGCCAGCCCCAATTAAATGTTGTTTTTTTATAAGATTTGCCTTGCTCATGTTATCTGTTCACAACAGTAAAACCCTAACGAAGACACACTACATTTATTTACTTATTTATTTATTTATTTACTTACTTACTTACAGTGCATCTGTCCACACATGCATGCATGGGGAGGCTAGAGGACAATTTCAGGTGTTACTCCTCAGGCAGCATCCACCTTGTTTTGTTTTTTATTACTTTATTTTATTTTATTGTTTTAGGATAGAGTTTCTCACTGGCCTGGAACTCATCAAGTAGGCTATGTTAGCTGGCCAGTGAGCCCCCGGGGTCCTCTTGTCTCCATCTCCCAAGAGGATGACCATGCTTGGCTTTTGTTTTGTTTTGTTTTGTTTTGTTTTGTTTTGTTTTGTTTTGTTTTAATAGAGCTCTAGTGACAGGGTCTCACTGTGCAGCCTCGGCTTGTCTGGAACTCTGGTCCAGGGGAATCTTGATCTCAAGCATGACAAGGGTGGGCAGTGCTCAGGGCCACATCTCCTGCCTGGGTAGAAGGCTCTGGGTCTTGTTCTATCTGAGAAGAGAGGATTGGGTGCCTCAGGAATAGAGCAAGAACATAAGAAGCAGTGTGGCAGGGACCCAGAGCCTGCCTTACTGCCTGCCTGCCTTGACTGGGAGCACTCGTGGGAGCCCTGGGCCCAGTGGTGTCTCAGGTTTCTTCGTGGTTCACTTCATGAAAACTGTGACTCTTAAGGAAACTCATTAGGTTGTTCCAGCCCATCAAAGACAGGAAAGTAAAAGGGGGTGTCTTAGCTAGGGTCTCAGTGCTGTGAACAGACACCATGACCAAGGCAACTCTTATAAAGGACAACATTTAACTGGGGCTGGCTTACAGGTTCAGAGGTTCAGTCTATTATCATCAATGTGGGAGCAGGGCAGCATGCAGGCAGGCATGGTGCAGGAGGAGCTGAGAGTTCCATATCCTGATCCAAAGGCAACAGAGGAGACTGTGTGTGTCATACTGGGCATAGCTTGAGCATAGAAGACCTCAAATCCCACCCCCACAGTGACACACTTCCTCCAACAAGGCCACACCTCCTAATAGTGCCACTCCCTATGGACCAAGCATCCATACACGCGAGTCTATGGGGGGTGGGGTGGGGGGGCGTATTTATTCAAATCTTCACAAGGTGTGAGTTGTAAAGAGGAAGAGGATCAGAAGAAATGGAAGGAAAAGGATACGGGAAATGGGAGGCTTATGTGATATTTGTATACACATAAAAGCCTAACAAAGCCCACTCCTATCTACTTACTATGTGATAATAAAAAACCAAACCAAACCAAACCAGAAAGGAAAAGTATTGATGCTCTTGAGTTGGAGACTCAGCTTTCTCTTACCTTTCACTGTTACACACACACACACACACACACACACACACTTGAAATATATATAATATATATATATACATACACCACATCTGAAATAAATATATGTAATACATACACACAATATATGTGTGTATATATATTTGAAATATATATACACACACACACAAACACATTTGAAATATATATAACACACACATGAAATAAATATATATACATACATTTGAAATATATATTTCAATATATTTTTTCAAAATATATTTTTCAATATATATATTTAAATATATATATTTGAAAAATGTGTGTATGTATGTATCTGCAGAGATAGCTCAGCAGTTAAGAACTTAAGAGCACTGGCTGCTCTTAAAGAGGACCCAGGTTCAATTCCCAGTGCCACATGGCGGCTCACAGCCATCTGTAACTCTAGTTCTAGGAGATCAGATACCTTCTTCTGGCCCCCGACACGTACTGTCAAAAACCATCATACACATAAAGTTGAAAGTAAATTAGTGTGCATGCATGTCTGTGTATGTATGTATATGCATTTGTATGCATATGGCATATGTGTACTGCCTGTGTACATGTATATATGTATATATGCCTCAGTATGTGCCTATGTGTATGCATGTGCATACATGTGTATCTGCCTATGTGTGCATGTGTGTGTCACACATTGTCTCTGTGTGCATGCATCTGTGTGTGGAGGGGTTTGTGTATGCATGTGTATCTGTGCATGTGTGTCTGTGTATGCACATGTGTATGTTATGTGAGGTGTGTTCTGGCCAGAGGTAGACATCACCAGGGTGCTCTAGTCTGTTCTGCCTTATCCCCTTGAGACACTCTTAGTGAACCTGGACTTGCTGGCTTTTGGCAAGGCTGGAGGGTAAGCCCAAGGGACTCTCTAGTTCCACCTTTTACCTCAGCAGTCTGTTCATAGGCAACAGCCATGCCTGGTTTCTGTGGGAATGTGGGGGGCTGAGTGCAGGGGGTCAGTTTGCAGACTCAGGTCCTCATGCTGGTCCAGCAACCCTCTTATTCACCGAGCTGTTCTTCCAGCCCCACCATTCTTTCTCATGGCTTCAATTAAAGGGGCAGAGGGAGGTATTTAAATAATGACTTAGATTAGGGAAGTCCGTTATAAATCGACAGTGAATCCAAATGGGTCAGTTCAGAGTTTATTCTTCTAGAGACCAGGATGCAGAATGCATTTGCTATTTTTGAGCAAGAGCTAGGTCTTTCTTTTGAAAAGTTCAGGTTTCAGTTCAGAAGGTGTTTTGTTTTGTTTTGTTTTGTTTTGTTTTTAGCAGACTTAAGCAAAATGTACTCAGCCTCCTGTCTGAGCACATTTCTGTCTGTCAGGACTGCCTCCTAAAAACGAACTTTTGCTGCCTCCAATTTCTCTTATTTTCCCACATTTGTAGGGAGGATCACTCCCTGTACTAAGCAGTGGACCAAAGGGCAGAAGATCTTGGTAACTGTCAAAGCTAGGCAGGCATAGTTTGCAAACAAAGAGGACACAGGACAAATCCATCCCTTTCATCACTGTCCGGCATAGCTTGCAAAGGCCTCTCATCAAAGGAGGCAATCAGAACCGGGGAGGGGCCTGAATGTTGGATTGCTTTGGGGTTCACTGAGGGTGGGGTTGGTTGCCTAGCTCTGAACTAAGCCTGTGGCTTGCTTTGAAGACAGAAGGCGTCTTCCTGGGGTCTGGCATTATTGCCATACACCTTTGTAGCTATGCTTGTCTTTCCATAGCTGCCCTGCTATTCACATAGGTGTGCTAGAGGTTTCTTTGCTCAGGTAGCTGTGTTCTCCGTGGTGGACCACTCCTTGGGTGCCCTGTAATCTTGCCTCGTGCCCAGGCATCTTGCTTGTTCGGATTCCCCCAGCGTGGTTTAGAGATGTGTCGCAGTTCACCTTTTTGATGGCCTTGCATTTCCTATCCTGGCCAAGTCCGCTCTCTCTGATGCTCACCCTGGTTGTGAGACCCATCCTTGGGCAGTGTATCCCTCGAAGGTTCGCAGCACTATTTGTCTGCAGCGCCACCACCTGGTCCAAACAGGAACGACCTGCTCTCTCGCCCAGGAGCAAACAGAACCTGGAGTACATTTCCAACTTTTGCAAAACCGGTTCCTTCTCCATTCTCTGTGAGGTGCTGGCAAGCAAATGCAGTATTCTTGTTTCTCGGCAGCAATATAGGCTTAAAGAAACCGAAATGGGAGACATCCTGTGCCCTCCAATGGCGGTCATAAATTGTATCTAAAAGTATGTGTGGATGCTTTACAGATATAAAATGCAGCAGGAGAATGGGGCCAGAAAGACTTTTTTTTTTCTTCCAGCCTGTTTCTCTTGTGTAGCTTTATATCTATGGGGATTCTGTATCTAAAGGGGTCACAGTTTCATGGATGTTTGGTGGGTGTTCCTCACCCCTTCACTATGCCCCAAACTACCAGACATCCTGGCTCCTGATGGTCAAATCTGAGTCCTGATGCTATGGACAAAGATAAGTTCCTAAGCAGAGTGGTCAGAAGGCCAAAACATGCAAAATACCAGAGTATTTATGTGTACTCACCCCAGTGTGTTCTTTTTTTTTTTTTTTTTTTTTGGTTTTTCGAGACAGGGTTTCTCTGTATAGTCTTGGCTGTCCTGGAACTCAATTTGTAGACCAGGCTGGCCTCGAACTCAGAAATCTGTCTGTCTCTGCCTCCCAAGTGCTGGGATTAAAGGCGTGTGCCACCACCGCCCGGCCCCAGTGTGTTCTTGCATACCTCAGTGTGTGTGTGTGTGTGTGTGTGTGTGTGTGTGCATGTATACCTTTGAGAGTGTATGTGTATGCCCACACCTCAGTGTGTGTGTGTGTGTGTGTGTGTGTGTGTGTGTGCATGCATATCTCTGTGTGTCATGCTCACCCAAGTGTGTACTTGTACACATCAGTGTGTGTGTGTGTGTGTGTGTGCACACTCATACCTTAGAATGTATCATGTTCAGTTTAGTGAGTACATGTATATGCACACACATCTTATGGTGTGTATGTGTGTGTGTACACAACCCAGAGTGTTTGTATGCATGCCTCAGTGTGTAATTCTGTATGCATACCTCAGGGTATGCATGTATGCATACATCAGAGTATATGTGCATGTGTGTACACATACATGTTTGCATACTCTGATGAGCAGACTTCTTGTGACATCAAAAGAACACGTTAGGGATTTTCTGTCTACTTACTTTTATCTCAGAATGAGACATTTTTATTTTTATAATGAACATAAAATTATTAGGAGGTGGTATGCCCCTTATGCCACTAACAAGACTGTATAGTAGCAGGGATTAACAGGTCGCACAATTCAAGTTTGCCCAGGACATTGTAGAAGATAGTGGTGATCTCCTTGAGCTAGAGAAAGGTGAGCATGGGACCTGATTCTTTATCTTTCCCCCTTGAGGGTTTCCTGGCCAGAAAACTGGCCTCCTTCTCTCAGTGAGGGTTTAGAATGCTGGCCATCCTCACCTCCTCTGAGGCTCTTCCCTAGCTGCCGACTTAGACATAGGAAGGGTCTAGAAGGAAAGCAGCCGCTTCCACAGGATAGGATCTTGAGTGGGTGGGAGAGAGTCGTCTGTGTTCTCTCTAGCAAGGACAGACTGGGGAGGAGACTTGCTTTGAGTTGTGTGTTTCTCAAAGCTTCTGTTGAGTGTTTAAGTAACAAAAATCTCTCCCAGTCTTACTGACATCAAGCTGTGGATGGTACAGCAGCCCCTGTGGGGTTGTGGGGCTGGGAATCCATGCAGCCTGAGTAAGAGCTGCTGATGGCATCAGGGGGCAGTGCTACAGATGAGGCACTCCAGGCTTCCACAGCTGGTTTTAGTGTGAGCTATAGGTTTATCTCTGCATCCATGAGGCCATCTTCTGGCTAAACATCTGACAAGTTGGGAGAACCAGCTGAGATCTTGATTGGGACAGAGGCTAGCAGTGGGGTGGGAGCAAGCTCATCTAAACATACGTATAGATAATTGGAACTCTCGTTCTGTATGAAACATCATGGGAAAGTATGAAAGTGTGAGCCAAGTTGAATGAGAAAGGCCTAATGTACCTGCAAGAAGACACGTTGTAGGAATTTCTGGTCTCTGGAAGCTTCTTGTGTTTGCTGACAGAAACCTCAAGCCTTTGAAGTCAATTTTTAAGTCAAAACACTGGAAATGTAGGAAATCAATCCCCACGACACTGTGACACCTACCTTTGAATATATCCTCTGAGCAAAGTATATATGTGTGTATGTGGGGGGCAGGGGTTGGTCCAGGCCTTCAGTCTGCAGTGGAGTGGATACTGTGTTCCTTTAAAGTTCTCCTGTCAGAGTCTTGGTATCAACAGTACGGTGCTGTCATTGGTACATGACTGTTCAAGTGTATCTGTACTAAAGAATGCTAACCAGCCTGCAGCATTTTTCAGGGGTGATGAAGCCTTTACAGAAGAGAGCTGGTGAGAAGAAACTAGGTCACCATGTCATTAAAGAGTCCATGAAGTAGTCTTCCTCCACTCCTCTGTCCTGTCGCCATGGGAGGCTGAGCCACCACTTGGCCAAAGTAACAGGGCCAAGTGACTATGGATAGAAACTGGAAATCAGGAGCCAAATTGACCTTTGCTTTTCATAAGCTGATTCTTTGAAATATTTCGTCCCAGCAAGGTGGTGACACAGATGGTATTTGGAAAGTGGTTGAGTTAAGAGAGTAGAAGCTTTACAAATAGGCTTAATGTTCTAAAAAGAAGCCAGAAAGAGACTAGAGGGTGGCTTAGTCTTTAGAAGCAGTTGTCACTCTTGAAAGGGACCTGGGTTCTGGTCTCAGCACCTATCAGGTGGCTCTCAGCTGTCCATAACCCCAGTTCTCAGGGCAGGGGACAGTTCTGGAACCTTCTTCTAACCTCTGTGGACACCAGGCATGCAAGTGGTGAACACACATACACACACACACACACACACACACACACACACACACACACACACGCTAACTACAACCACACAGAATAACCAAACCCAATCCTGGATAATGAAAGAACTGCTGGCTATCTCACCATCCCCAATCTCAAGTAGAAGAATAAAAACGGTTGGCACAAAACCAGACATGTTTTGATCCATGGAAACAAATTGAAGACCCAGAAATAAATCCATACACTTATGGGTTCCTGAGTTTTGATGAAGAAGCCAGAAACACACAACACAGGGAGAAAAGACAGCATCTTCAACAAATGCTGCTCAAACTGGATGCCAGCACAAGAATCTCAGTAGATCCACGCTTATCACCCTGCACAAAGCTCACCTCCAAATGAACATAGGTCATAAAGCCAGATGCACTGGACCTTATAGAAGAGAAAGTGGGGAATAGCTTTGAACTCATTACCACAGGAAAAGACTTTCTGAACAGAACCCTGTTAGCACAGGCACCAAGATCAACAACTAATAAATGGGACTGCACGAAACTGAGAAGCCCCCGCACCACAAAGGACTGCCATTCAGACAAAGAGGCAGCCTATAGAACAGGAAAAGACGTTTACCAGCTTCACATCTGATACAGGACTAATATCCAAAATATAGACAGAACTCAGAAACTGGACATCAAGAAAACAAATGACACAATATTAAAAAAATGAATTTCAGATCTAAACAAAGAATTCTCAGAAGAAGAAACACAATGGCTGAGGAACACTTAAAGGAAATGTTTGGCATCCTTTGCCACCAGGGAAATGAAAATCAAACTAGTGTTTAATTTTAATTTAATTTTATGTATATATTTTCCTTTGCTCTTTTCACCCAGCAGGTCCTTTGTGTGTATTTCATGGCTCCCAGCATAGTGTCTTCATGGGATTTCTGAGTGTGCGAACACATGCGTCTCTGTTTCTTGTGTCTGTCCTTGGGGCCATTTGCTTCTGTTTGTTTGTTTTGCCCAATTCTGATATGTTTTTTTTTGGTCTTATTTAATTATTATCCCTTAGAAACCTGTTTGTTTTCTAATGAGGGACAGAAAGGGGTGGATCCCCATGGGAGGGGAAGTTGGGAGGAACTGGGAGGAGTTGAGGAACATGAACCTTCATATATGACAGAAAAACAATCCATTTTCAAAAAACGGAAAAAACGAAGAAAAAAATAAATTACTTGTGTTGTTGATTAAGCTAGTCAGCCTATGGTATCTTCTATCTTCTTATAGCAACCCAAACGAAGACAAGGTCTTTCTCTGAGTACATTTTTTTTTTCAAAGTAAATGGAAAAGGCAAAACTCATGATACAAGAGCTCAATTGTTATTTTTAAAGCTCATTTTGGTATGTTTTTGGAAAAAGAAACTAGGACCTCCCAGTTCTGAAAGACGTGGGAGTATTTTTAGTGTGAAACCCTGGCTTCAGAATGGTGATATAAATTACTCTTCAGTGACAGCTTTGAGCAGACTCCAGCAATGGTCCTGATGCGCCTGAAGCCATGGGATAGATGTTCCACTCTGTTTTAAAGTCGAGAGGAAGACAGAGACCGTGTTTGTGGGTTCACCTGTGACTTCTTGGCAGCTGCCCGATTTATTTCTTCCATTTCAGAGTCAGACACAGACTGTGGACCAGCCTGGGCCCAGCACATTTTATTGGTGTTGGATCTGGTCCCAGGGGATCCTCATTACTTGGTTACAAGATGGGCATGTGGGCGAGAGAAATCATGGCTTCACTATAATTTAGAAATTTTCTCCAGGTCCCAGGAGGGAAAGCTTTTGGAACCTCTAAAGACATAGTGTGCTGTTTGCTTTGCGTGAAAGTGTGTGGGTGGCCAGGAGCTAGAAGCGCAGTTGCAGGGTGGAGAGGTGACATTCTGGGACGGACTATGAGTACCAGGTGGGTGGCTTCCAATCTGGGTCTCCTTTGCCTGCGTTGTTCTTGCCTGGCTCTGACATTAGCCTTGGCTGAGCCACGGAACTGAACAGAGCCTTATTTCCTCATAGTAAAGCCAGGGTTGGAGAGCATGGGAGACACTGTGTCTGAGTCAGAAAACTTGTGTCAGTGGGACACTGACTGGGGCCTTAGCCACCGCTGGCCCAGGACCGCTGGCCCAGGGCGGTATTGGTCAGACTGTTTGGAAGCACCTGGTGGAAGCATGAGTCAGGTCTCTAATCAGTCGTCCTCATGCCCTCTGACCTGGAAGTTCTGCTAAGAATTGGTCATAAGGAAATAATGAAGCCACGGAGACAAAGATTGCCCAAGAAAAACTAAGTCAGGCTTCTTTCTGTGTTTTAGGTAAGGGCATGTTTACGAACAGACAAAACACAAGAGATGGAACAGAGACTCCCGTCAATATGAAAGCACACTCACCCGCAGCTGCCATCATGGAAATGCAAGCCAAAGATTCATAGATCCCATCACACCCCATCCAAAAAAAAAAAAAAAAAAAAAAAAAAGCAAATAACGAATGCTGGAGAGAAAGCAGACAGGGGAACTCATAGACTGCTGGTGGGAATGTCATTACAGAAAGCAGAATGGAGGTTTCTCAAAAAAAAAAAAAAAAAAAAAAACTCAAAATAGATCTTCCACGTGATGTAGCCATAGCAGTCCAGATTGTTTACCCAGAGGACTAATCCGACACAGCGCAGAGACAGTTGCTATCCATGTTTGCTGCAGCACTTCTCACAAGTCATGAATTAGGGGACCAACCTAGGTGTCCAACAACAGGGAAACAGATAAAGAAAACACACTGTCCTGGGTTTCTTTCTGTTGCTATGAGAAACACCAGAACCCAAAGTGACTTGTGGAGGGGAGGGTCTATCTAGCTTATAGGCAATAGTTCCTCGTCAAGGAAAGCCCAGGTGGGAACCCAAGGCAGGAACAGAAGCCATGGAGGAACTCTGCTCCACCTTGCTCAACTTCTTTTCTTACACAGGACAAGCCCACCTGCCTAGGGGATGGTGCTACCAGCAGTGGCCTAGGCTTTCCTATATCAATTAGCGATCAAGAAGATGCTTCTCAGACACGGCCACAAGTCAATTCTTCAGCTGAAGTTCCCTGTTCCTAAGCAACTCTGGGTCTGTGTCAGAGTGACAGCTGAAGCTAACTCTAACATACACAACAAGAATCTTTCCAGCCCCAAAGAAGGAAGTCACATCACTTGCAGAGAAATGGATGGAACTGGAGATGCTCATATTAAGAGAGTTAAGTCGGCCTTGGAAAGACATGTGTGTTTTCTCTTACTTGATTTCCCTAGCTGCCTTCCTTCCCATCCTGACAACCTCCTTTGCTGCTTTCTCCAAGTCACTGCTCAGGTGTGCCTTCCTATCATGGCTGGGACAGCGGGCTTTAGCAGCTTTAGACCACTGAGGTAGGTGCACTCACACTCAGATCTTTGAGCCCAGATGGCACTTGGCTGTGGTGGGGCCTAATTTTCTGACTCACTGGGAGATGGTCTACAGCCCTTGGCATTCCTTCCTTTGTGTCACCAAGCCTCAGCTTCTCTTGTCACTAGCCCTCTCCTGGTGTTCCTTGTCTAAGTCTAAATGTCCTTCCTGTAAGTATGTCAGTCCTTGGATTTAGGACCCACCTCCTCAAGTCTGACCTCAGCTTAATGTGGCAAGACCTAATCTCCAAATGTTCATCTTCATGGGTCCTGGATTGGTTACTTTCTTTTCTTTTTTTTTTTTTTTTCATTTCTTTTTTTTCATTTATTTATTTTTATTAGATATTTTCTTTATATACATTTCAAATGCTATCCCAAAAGTCCCATATACCCTCCCCCTGCCCTGCTCCCCATTCACTCACTCCCACTTCTTGGCCCTGGCATTCCCCTGTACTGGGGCATATAAAGTTTGCCAGACCAAGGGGCCTCTCTTCCCAGTGATGGCCGACAAGGCAATCTTCTGCTACATATGCAGCTAGAGCTCTGGGGGTACTGGTTAGTTCATATTGTTGTTCCACCTATAGGGTTGCAGACCCCTTTAGCTCCTTGGGTACTTTCTCTAACTCCTACATTGGGAGCCCTGTGTTCCATCTTATAGATGACTGTGAGCATCCACTTCTGTATTTGCCAGGCACTGGCATAGCCTCATATGAGACAGCTATAACAGGGTCCCTTCAGCAAAATCTTTCTGGCATTGTACAATAGTGTCTGGGTTTGGTGGCTGATAAACCACCATGACCGTGCAGAAAACACAGAGGGGAAACCGGAAGTGTGGCAAGGCTATAAAACCCTCAAAGCCCACCTCCAATGATGTACTTCCTCCAGCAAGCCTCCTCATCCTAAAGGTTCCACCCTCCCCAATGTCCCTCACCAGCTGGGGACAAGTATCCAGACACCCAAGCTTATGGAGGGCATTTCTCATTCAAACTACCACAGTGCCACAGGTGAAGTTGCAACATGTCATCAGCGACAGGATTCAAGCCACAACACTCCCTCATTGTATACCATATCCATATCCAGTCAGGTTGTCCCTGATGTCAGATGACCATGACGTCCAGTGACCGTGGAGCGGTGGGGGAGGGTAGCAGAACATCCCTGCCCAAGAGGACATCCACCTAATGAACGTGCTCGCCAAAGCTGAGCACCTCTCTGTGACACCAGGACTTAGAACTGTGATCCCAAAAAGCAGCGGAGGAGGAAGCAGGACCAGACCTGCCCACTCTGGAGCTCACCCCTCCCCCCCCTCAGCCAGGATGCTTCCAGCTCAGCTAGCATTTTCAGTAATGGGTCTTACGTACCCCAGGCTAGCCTTGAATTTACTACGTAGCCCAGGATGATCTTGAAGATTTGATTCACCCTATTCTACCGCCTGAGTGCTGAACTCACAGATGTGCACCACCATGTCCAGTCTAACACCCGAACCCTGACAAAAGAAAAAGCCAGGCATGGACTAAATGATGCCAGATGAGAGGCATAGCTCTCTGGAGGCTCAAGGACCAGTTAGGCTGGTAGGCACAGCAAAGCTCTAGGCCAGTGAGAGACCCTGTCTTATAAAGATGTGGAGAGCACCTGAGAGCCAGCACCCTAGGCTTCCCTCTGATCTCCACACTTGTGAATTCATCTACACACCACGAACTTGTGCACCTGGACCTACATGCTCACAGCCACATGTTTTGTAAAGATGACTTGCTCTATCATGATTTTTACTTTGAACATCAACATTAACTTCAAAGTCAACTCTCTCCCTGTTTTGTTTTGTTCAGAGTGGGAGGGATCCAAAAACTGCTCTCAAGCGCCTCCTGGCTGCAGCTCTCCAGAAACATCTTCTTACTGGGTCACATATTCTCAGTCAGAGATGAAGTGACCTGCATCTGAGCTCCCTGAGCCCTGACTTGGATGGGGAGCAAAAACGCAGGCTTGCTAAAAAAAAAAAAAAAAAAAAAAAATGCACACAGCTGACTTTGGACTATGAGTGTGAGTGGAAATACAAATGAACTCCACCCTTAGATGTGAGTCCTATCCTGAGATATCTCATTATGCACATGTAAATATTCCCAAATCCAAACTAACCCCATGTCCAAATGCTCTCAAGAGTTTTGGATAAGGGCCACTCAGCCTGCATAATAATTTCTTGTCCAGGCAACTTATCACATTAACCCTGGGGCAGCCATTTCTTTCTTTCTCTTAAGAAAAAAAGGAATGTATTACTTATTTGTGTGTGTGTTTGTGTGTATGTCTTGTCATCTCTGTGTGTAGACACATATGTATGTTGGTGACCTTGGAGGTTAGAAGAGGGTGTCAGATCAGTGTGGGTGCTGGTTGCTGAATTCTGATACTCAGACAAAATAGCAAGTGCTCTTACTATGGAGCTGTCTTTGCAGTTTCTAACACAGCTTCTTGTCTTGTCACCTTTTGATGGGATCAGCTGTCACCACTTGCATTCCCAGCGAAGTCTGAGAAAGGGGAAAGGGTGTCTGGGATGAGCTTTGAGTCATCCCAGGAACAGGAGCGTAACCTTGTGAGGTAGCTAGATAAAAAAAGAAAAAAATAAAAGAAAGAAAGAAAAAAGAACACCCAGAAGTTCCTATTTAGAAATTTAGATTCTTACATATTCACTTCTTTTTAAAGTAACCTGATTTTATAATTCCACCTGTTTGTGACAAAACCACAGAAGTGACTTAGGCCCAAAACATGGGAGTGAGCAGACTCCTGCTTCTCACCAGCTTCAGAGCCACCAAATGTCCTTGTTGCCACCAGGGCCCCTAAGGTCCCAACTGACCCCCAAGGAGGATTCCTATCGACTGTCTCAGAGCCCACATCACAGACCTGTCAGTTGAGTCCGGGCCCTGTCACTGCCTCCAGGGGCCTGTTGAAATGCGCAGACAAGCTTTGTGTAAAGAGTTCCTAAGCCTTGGGGTCCAGTGGTGTCACTTTACTCAGGAAAACGGGGAAGTGGAGGGCAGGAGGCTGGAGATAAATACTTGAGACACATACCTGGGATGCAGTGACTGGACCCTGAAGCACCAGGATCCAGGAAGCAGGGATGAGCTGATGCGTGGGATGTGAGATACAGTAATGCAAGGGGGGCTAACACTTTCCTCTCCTCCCCTTCCTCCTCTTCTGTCCTACCCTCTTTTCTTCCTCTTTCTTCCTCTCCCTTCCTTCTCTCTCTTCCCTTCCCTCCTTCCTCTGTCTTCCCTTCCCTCCTCTCTCTTCCCCTCCTTCCATCTTCTTTCCTTCTCTCCCTCCTCTCTCCTCTCCTCCTTCCTTCCTCTCTCCTTCTTTCACTCCTCTGTCCTCCCCTCCCTCCTCCCTCATTCCTTTACCCACTCTCTTCTCTTTTCCCTTCTTCCTTCCCTCTTTTCTGCCCTCCTCCCTCCCCCTTTCATTCCTCTCTTTCTCCCTTCCTCTCTGCCTCCCATTTTGGATTTTTTCAAGTTCCCTCTCCCTTACTTCCACCCTATCTGTTGACAAGGGCATTAGCAAGGCAGGGTTCAGGAAGTGTGCCTCTGGGGTACTCATTTGGAGCTTTAACACTTACTGGTTTATGACCTCTGTGCCTTCGGGGAGCAGGAAAGCACACTGCGAAACCCTCTCCCTTCCTTTTGGAACGTGTCTCTGTGACTTCATGACAGAATGTTCTGGCGGGCCGGGGTTGGATTTATGTTCCTTTCAACACCAGGCAGAAAGTATGAAGAATGGGCAGAAATATTCAGCTGTAATGAGTTAGTCTCCATCTTCCTCTTTCCCTCTGAATGCCATTGCTTACGTGTGCTTACGGAGAGGAAGACTGGCTCCTTCTCTGCAGTCATCTGCCCACAGCAATGGAGGTGTGGTGGGCTGAGCGGACAGACAGGTTTTCTGCGCTGATCTGAGAGTGGGTGGGGAATGCACATCTGTAGGCCCGGGAGTGACAGCAACTTGTTGCCACATTGAGTGAGAGACCATCCCAAGCACCGTGAGCTGTTTACTGTGCCCACCTCAGCCAGTAAACACCAGCTAAATGCTCCATCCTGGTCTCAGCTATTCATCTCCCAGAAACCACTGCAGGAGATGTTGGTGTGCTTGGACTTGATAGGTGCACAGTGCAGGCTACTCAAGAAAGCAAAAAGCAAAGCAAAGCAAAGCAAAGCAAAGCAAAACAAAACAAAATAAAACAAAACCAACAAAAAACTAAAAAACAAAAAGACAAACAAAACCCCCAGACCTCCCTTCCTATGGGCATGTGGCCTAATGAGGAAGGGTATGGAGGCAACTGGTCTGTACCAGACTCTGCCCAGGGCAGTCTTTGCCCCTCTCAGCTCACGACAGGTGATGTGCACTCCAGATTCCTGGCCTTTGCTTGGAGGCACTCTAAAGCCTCTGGATACTACCTAGCGGGGTTCCCTTGCTGTTTTGAGTATCCTGTAACATTCTAACTCAATGGACATCATATACTCGGCTGAATTAAGCATCCCTGTAACATGCTAACTCACTAGACATCATATATTCTGCTGGCTTGAGCACCCGTGTAACATGCTAACTCACTGGACATACACTCTCTCTGACTAGTTTCTGACTGTTGATATGACAGGTTATCACAGTTTTAGTGGACTGAAACAACACACATTTATTTCTTTATGGTTTTGGGATTTGAAGTTAAAAACTAAGCCTTGGGAGACCTAGCAAGGTGCGTTTCTGAATTATAGAAGAGAATGAGTTCCCTGTCTTTTCTGTATTCTGAAGGCTGCCTGCCCTCCTAGTTTGTGACATCTGATTCCTCTTTAAAATCCAGCCGTGTAACATATCTGGCTCTCTTAAGCACTCGATCATGCTGGGTTCACTTGGATCGACCAAAGTCCTTGCCTTATCTGCAGGTCAGTGACTGGCAAACGTGGTTGACCTTGGCCTTGGAATCTGGCACACAGGCTCACAAACTCTGAGTATGGGAGGTTAGATGCCCTTAGAGCCTCATGATGCTGCAGCCCCGCTGAGGGTGCATTATTGTCTGTGTCTGCCACACCTTAGCTTCCTGGCTCACCGTAGCCCAGGCTCATGGCTGACTGTCTCACACCTTCACTTCCTTCCTTGTTGGTCTTCTGGGATTGTCTCCCAAATTACCTGCTTGTGCTTTTGCCTCATGGTAGTTTATGCAGAAACCCAAACCCTGCCAAAAGGGAATCCTGCTTTGAGCCCCCAGTCAGTCCAGGGACACCGGTGTATCATCAGCACGTAGTCCATCCATCTATCAGCTCCTCCTACTTTTGCCACTGGTGGTGAGATGAAGGTAACTCCAGGTGAGCTGCTGGCCTTCCAGTGTCACTGGGAAAGAGCAGCTCCTTCCAGGCCTTATGATTGGACGATTGGAGGTCATGTGTTCTTTACAAGATGAAGGAAATCTGAAATGCCCCTTGTTCTATTGCCCTGTATGGTCCAGAATAACTTTACATGTGTTCTGCTAGGAACTCTTTCTGTACGGTCCTGTCTGTGTGTGCGTGTGTGTGAGTATGTGCATGTGCATGGCTGTGCATACCTAGCACAGGATGTCTGAGGGGTTCTTAAGGGACATCTAGGTAGGTGCACTGTGATCACCTCATAGGCTACAAAAACAAGCCCAGAGCCACCCGAAGGAAGAACTGCAGCTGAGCACAGGTTAGCTCTGCCAGAATCTGCCTTGCACCTCCTGATCCTGAGCATACACCCCTGATACGCCCACCCAGGTCTGATATGCCTCAGACTGGACAGGTTGGCAGTGTGGCTCCTCCTTGCTCTAATTAATCCATCGATACAATTGTGGGATGAACCTATTAGTGTGTGTGTGTGAGAGAGAGAGAGAG
The DNA here is from genome assembly GCF_000001635.26 of Mus musculus. Lineage (NCBI taxonomy): Eukaryota > Metazoa > Chordata > Mammalia > Rodentia > Muridae > Mus > Mus musculus. The sequence continues at coordinate 1,506,251 of NT_039634.4, read as the reverse complement.
AGAGAGAGAGAGAGAGTGTGTGTGTGTGTGTGTGTGTGTGTGTGTGTGTGTCTGTGTGTGAGTGTGTGACTGTGTGTGAGTGTGTTCTTGCAGGATACATTAGGAGACATGGCATGTACTCAGGACAACCTGCCTCATGACAAGGCTGAGGTATCCCATTGCATGTGGAATCAAGAGCATTTCCAGCAGAAGGCGTGCAAACTTCTGGATCAAGCAGAGTAATGGAACTGGGTATTTCAGATTTCCTTCATCTTAGGAGATTTTTGTCTTTACATAGAAGGAACGAGTTCCATTTGATGCTCAGCTACATTGTTTGCTATGTAGCTGTCTCAGGCCCAGCTTCCTTGGCCCAGCATTTGTGCTTGAAAGAGGTTGATTAGGCTGAACGGAGTCAAAAGCTCAGCCATGGTTTAGCCTGGTAGCTCTGGCTTAATGTCTTCTAAGGGCCCAGTTCTGTCCAATGAGCTGTTTTCTGGAACTTGGCTGACACCAGAGAGTTTCTATGATGTCTTCCTTACGTTCTCCACAAGTCTGTGCTGCTATTGGCAAGAAGATTCCAGGACTGTCTTTGTGGGTCTCTCCGTAGGGTCGTGGTGGCTGGAGTGGTCTCTCAGTATGTTCTGGTGGCTTCCCTCAGCTAGACAGAGAAATCTGAGGGAGAAAGACAGAATCTGCAATACCTTTTGTGGGCTGGACTTGGAAGCCACAAAGTAATTTCTACCTGTCTCATTACTTCTTGTCTTAGTCTATTGTCTGTTGCTGTGGCAAAAATAACCAAGCCTGGGTAATTCATCAAGGAAGGGGGTGTATTTTAGCTCCTGGTTCTGGAACTCAGAGTTTTCCCTGGGCCACGTGATGTCGCTGACCTCCTGACTCCAACCGAGTCTCCAGAAAAACTGAAGCGGAAGCTCTGACGTCAGAACTGAGCTCTTTAGAGACCCCGGGGCCAGAACCACCTGGCTTAGCAGCCATTGGGTTCTAGAATAGTAGAGGCTTTCCAGAGAGGAAAGATTTTTTTGTTTTTGTTTTTGTTTTTGTTTTTTTCGAGACAGGGTTTCTCCATGTAGCCCTGGCTGTCCTGGAACTCACTTTGTAGACCAGGCTGGCCTCGAACTCAGAAATCCGCCTGCCTCTGCCTCCCAAGTGCTGGGATTAAAGGCGTGCGCCACGCCCGGCGAAAGATTATTTTAAACCTTGGAATTTGCAATCATTTTTTATGTTCAGTCTCTGACAAAGAAGCCTTCCTGCTGTATCATAGCAGGGCAGCGAGCACTGGGTATCTGGAGGCAGCAAGTGAACGGAGAGCTGAGTCCATTGCCAGGCCACCCTGTGATAGCGAGATCATTCTTTGGTTAATCTGTGAATGAACAGAACCTCGATCGATGACTCACTCATGTCTTAAAGGTTCTGACCGTCTCACCTCCTGCTATCCCACAATGGGGACCAAATGTTTTTCATCAATCATTTTATTAATTTATATTTCAAATGATATCCCCTCCCTGGTCTCCTCTCCAAAAGACCCCATCCCATCCCCCTCCCTTTTGCCTCTACACACCCACCCACTCATTCTCACCTTACTGCCCTGGCATCCCCCTATGCTGGGACATCTATTCAGCCTCCACAGGACCAAGGGTCTCCCCTTCCACTGATGTCAGAAAAGGCCATCCTCTGCTGGAGGATATGCAGCTGGAGCCAAGGATCCCTCATTGTCTACTCTTTGGTTGGTGGTTTAGTCCCTGGGAGCTCTGGTGGTCTGAATAGCTGATATCATTCTGCCCATGGGGTTGCAATCCCTGTCAGCTCCTTCAGTCCTTCACCTAGCTTTTCCATTGGGGTCCCCATGCTCAGGTTGATGGTTGGCTGTGAGTACCTGCATCTGTATTAGTCAGGTGCTGTTAGAACCTCTCAGGGAACAGCCACACCAGGCTCCTGTCAGCAAGCACTTCTTGGCATCAGCAATAGTGTCAGGGTTTGGTGTCTGCAGATGGGATGGATCCCTAGCTGGGGTAGTCTCTGGATGGCCTTTCCTTCAGTCTCTGCTCCATTTTTTTTGTCCCTGCATTTCCTTTAGATAGGAACAATTTAGCATAGTAGGTAGTATGTGCACACTAGGTAGTATGTCAGTCTGATAATGGGGACCAAATTTAAGCATACATTTTAGTGAGGAAGGCTCCAGTCAGCCCTGTTTGGCTTTCGTGTACGTCCCAGGAGATGAGGCCTCCAGGGTAGCTGTGGAATAGAGGTTATGCTTTCAGGGCCATGTAGCTCACAAAGTACTGCGCTGATTTCTGAAGGCCCAGTTACTGCTCTGATCTTGGAAGTCAACAGCTCTGCTATGGTGCTGGCTTAGCCACAGCAACCCTAAGTTCCTCTTGAATGAATTTGCTCACTGCCTATTGGTGCAAATGCCAAACCATGAGAGGTATAGGGACAGGAGAACCTTGTGAACAACCATTCTTGATCTCATTAATCTACAGTGGCCAGTTGAACAGATGCTGTGGAAAATATATTTCCGAACACATCACTCTGTCAACAGATGCCAAAGAGCCAGGCGTGCGTGTTCATGTTGAACGAATGATGCTCCTGCTTAAGGAATGAGGGAGGAATCATGTCCTCTGCTCTTGAACCAGCCACTGGCGTGTTCGTGGGGCGAACCCCAGAAATCCTGCCAACAGGAGGTTCCTAGCAAGACCTAATCAGCTTAAAAGTGGAACAGGCCCTGAAGAAGTATTGCTTTTTGGACGTAGGGCCATGGTTCAGGAAAATGCTTGCCACATAAGCACAAGGACCTGAGCTAAAGTCCTAGAACCTTCCTAAGAGTTAGCACTAGGGAATGTTTGTCAGTTCCTTCCCGAGTCCTTCATCACGTGCATGAAGCTCGAGAGGCACCGTCACGGGCAGAGTTGCTCCTCTGTGATCGGCCATAAATCAACTCAGCACCCTAGGCCTGATTGCTGCCTAGACTTTTAAGACTCTTGGGTCTGTAGCTAGACTGGCTCATCCTGTTTAATTGTTTAATTTGGTCATCTGTGGTGGATTTTTTTTTTCATCTTTATTTGCTTCCTTGAGCAGCCTTACTTAATAAAAAAAACAAACAAAAATAGATATGAAAACAAAACTAAACAAAAAGCCGTGGGCGTGTGGTCTCCTCTGAGGCCTCTGAGGGTCTTGGGAGACAGACCTAGGAGGGTGTGAGCATTTGGGGGCTCATGCTTATGTCTGACTGTGTCATCAATTAGGGGTCATTTGCAAGTGTTGATGGAAGTAAGGATTCTATAAATATTTCCCCTGCACATGAGACTCTTCATAGAGTCAAGAGTTTGGCCTTGACTGATAGACTTTGGGCTGGACCTGGCCATCGGGGAAGGGGAGATCCCTAAAGAGTGAAGTTGTATTTTATTTTCAACTTATTTTCTTTGTGTTGGTTGAGAGTAGAATGATCTTACACACACACACACACACACACACACACACACACACACACACACACCCTGGGTGAATTCATCATTATATCGTTTTTGCATTTATTGACTTCCAAGGGGTGTCTGGTTCAACACAGGGACAGAGAAGACCCAACCAGATAAAATTGTTTAATGTGACTTGGTTAACATTGGGATTGTGCCTTGTTGGGTCCTGGCAGTTTTACTCTTTAAAATCAAGAATTGGTCAGCGATTTGGAGGGCCCGCCTTAGGCTTCTCAATCTGGTATTCTCTGATGGAGATCTCTGTCTGATGAACGGCGTCCCTTCTGCACTAAGATGGGTAAGACATTGAGACACCGTGTGACTGTGTGACCCTGTGACCCTGGGTGTCACACTCTGTTCAACTGTCACTCCTCCAGCTGCCTATTGCCATATGCAAATTTGGCTGCCACAGGGAACCGGTTCGTTGGCGCTGGAGGGGCTGATTGCCTTCCACATCTATAAATTCATGCATGCCGAAGAGGAAGCCGGAGAAGGGAAAGTTTGGAAAGCAAAATGCCTTTGCAAAGCAAAAGCTGAGCTGAGGTTATTTAAAGATTATGTACATTTCATGAGGTTTTTATGCTATTATAATGTCCAGGGAGGCAGCAAGTGTTGATTACCTCTCTGGCACAGTTCCGTGGTACAGAGAACAGATCATTCAGAAACAGTGAATTTGCTAGTTGAATTACAGCTATGACAAGAGAGAGGCTGTCCACTACATGTGACTTTTGGCACTTCTTTAAAAATAGGTTTTAATTATTAAAAAAAGTGTGTGTGCATGTGTGTGTATGTATGTGTATGAGTGTGTGTTAGTGCATGTGTGAGTTCCATGCATGTGTGTATATTCGTGTATGTGTGTGTTCATGCATGTGTGTATTCATATATGTGTATGTGTGTATTCATGTGTGTTCATATCACATGTGAGTTTGTGATTGTGTGAGAGAGTGTTTGTGTATATGTGTGTGAGAGTGTTTATTTGTATATGTGTGTGTTTGTGCATGTGTGTATGGGTTCATGCATGTGTGTTCATGCATGTGTGTGTGTATTCATATGTGTGTGTATTCATGAATGTGTGTGTACGTGTATCATGTGTGTGTGCTTGTATGTATGTGAGTTTGTGCATGTGTGTGTGAGAGAGTGTGTGTTTGTGCATGCGTGTGTGCCTATGTGAGTATGCATACATGAGCATGCATGTGCCTGTGTGTATGTGTGTGTGTTTGAGCATGTGTGTGTATTTGTATCTGTATTATGAGTGTGTATTTGTGTATGTGTGTGAGAGAGTGTGTGATGTGTGTGCATGTGTGAGCTCACATGCACCGCATGCATACAGGCTCTCTCAGAAGCCAAACTATTTTGGATTTCCCCTGGAACTGGGCTTACAGTTGGTTGTGAGGCACACTTGATATGGACGCTGGGAAACAAAACTCAGTTCTCTCTCAGAGCAGCACTATGCTCTTAACTGCTGAGCCAGTACTCCTGTTCCTAAGTAAATGGTTTTATTTTTCAGTGTGTATGTATACAGGTATGTGCACACATGCATACGGGTACATGTAGAGGTCAGAAGTTGATGTCAGAAGTTTCAGTCTTATCCCCTGAGGCAGGGTCTCTCACTGTCCAGAAACACCAGGGATCCTGCTGTCTTGGCCTCCCCAGCAGGATTGCAAGTGCATATCACCAAGCTTGGCTGACTGCAGGGCAGAGTGAGTGATGTGTTCCTTTTATTCTTCACAAGTAGACACTGAATCACAATGCCAGCAAAGAAGAGACATTTCACGAAGCTTCCTGATTGCTGGAATTAAGGGCACAAGCCACCACATCTGGCGACTTTTAGAAATTCTTATTTGTTATCTTTACAGAGAAGTTGATTATGGGTAAAAGCAACTATGGAGAATGACAGGGAGTAGACTCTTGCGTTCTGTAGGTTAAAGTAAAGGGAAAACTAAATTTTAATAGGGATGAAAATGAACCTAAATGTGATATAGCCAAGACACAGTCATTGCTAAGTATGATAAATCTTTAGCAAGTTACAGAATATTAGCAAATGTGCATGTGAGTGTGTGACTATTTATGTATGTATATGAGATATGTATGTGTCCTGTGTATGTGTAAGAGTGTATGGATGAGTGTGTGAATGCGTGTGTGTCTGTGTGTATGTATGAGTGTGTGTGTTTGGGTAAGTGTGTTTGAGTATATGTGTGTGCCTGTGTGTGTGACTGTGAGTGTATAAGAGTGTGTTTGAGTGTGTATGTGTATGAGAAGGTATGTGTGAATATGTATGTGTTATGAGTGTGTGTGAGTGTGTATATGTTCTACACATGTGTATCTGAAAATGCATGTGCTCTTGTGTACTCTCTGCCATATTCCCTTGAGTCAGGGTGTCTCATTGAACCTGGAGCTGGATAGGCAGTCTGTCCTAGGGTCTCAATCTCCACCCTAGTCTGTCGAAGGCTTTCAGTGTCACTGAGCCTGATAATATTCTATATGTGCAGTTTTCCATGTTCCCAGTGAGTGTGTGTGTGCATGTTCATGTGTGTGTGTAAGAGTGTATGGATGTGTGTGTGTGTGTGTGTGTGTGTGTGTGTGTGTGCGTGCTCAACTGTGACTTCAGCCCAAGTTCTTTCCTCAACGAGGCCAGGTAATGTTCCTGTTGCTAAAAGTCCTGTACGGCCAACTCAAATGGTGAGAAAGAAGAGGGCCCGGAGATTTGGTTTCCTTGTGGATGACTGCCCGATTCTCATTAAGCTTATTCGGATTTATTTTACATCTTGGATACCTGAGTTGGTGCTTATTTTTAAATCATTGAGGGGTCCTTTCAGAAATGGAAAAATACGGCTTCTCGATTTATATAGACCCTTCATTTCTCTGTTCATGTTCCCAGGCCCTGCGCTCCTGGCCTCTAATTTATTGCTTTTTAAGTATCGTTTAAGTAGCAGGTGCTTAAACACTTTTTAATCGGGGAAACTACAAAAGTGTAATTGCTGGCCTTGGCAGGCGGCAGACCTCAGGCCTCTGGCTGCCCGATAACTGTTCTACACGTGAAGCCATCTCCTGCCTGAAGCATGGAGGCCACCTTCCAACCACCAGCCTTCCTTTCGTTGGGGTTGGAAGCCTGGCAGACAGATGCCTCCGTTCATTTAACCCTTTGCTTAGCAGGAAGAAACACATAAAAGATCAGTTTGTGCTGGAGACACCTTCAAAGTACAGCGACCTCCTACTTTGAGATGTTTGAATTGAGGTTCATTTTTTTAAATTTCCCTGTCTGAAGTGCAGGAGAACCACCTCACCTAAAGTCTTGCTCAATAGACAACGCTTCGGAAATATGAATCTAGGGAGAAGGCGGTGTCACTGGTGCAGTGTGGGTCCTGGACAGCACAAAGCTTGTGAAGTTACGGTCTCAGCTGATAGCGATAGACAATGGGTTCCGATAGTCTAATGGCTCTGATTTCAAGCTACCGGTGAATGACATGTTGTATTCATCAGTACATCTGCCTCTAGTTGGTAGTGGTTAGCTCCGCCCCACAGTTACCTGGTGGCAACAGTCAGGTATGCTCTGCCCCACAGTTACCTGGCAACAGCCAGATATGCCTGACTCACTATAATAGGGGCTGCTTGCCCCCCCTCCTTGCTCTCTTGCTCCTCTCTTGCTCTCTTGCTCTTGCCTTCCTGCTCCTGCTCTATCCTCTCGACCAAAACCCCATCTCTATCCACGTGCTCATGGCCGGCCTCTACTCCTCTATTCCACTCCCTCTCCCTCTCTCCCTCTCCCTCTCTCCCTCTCCCTCTCCCCCTCCCCCTCCCCCTCTCCCTCCCCCCCACCTCCGCCCCCCCCCTTTCTCTGCCTCTACTATCCTCTCAACTCCCCTCCCCATGCTCTGAATAAACTCTATTCTGTACTATACCGTGTGTCTGGTCCCTTATGGGGAAGGGATGCCTCCACATGGGCCCGCCAAGGCACGCCTTTCCCCCACACCTCACCGACACATCCATAAAACTTATCCCCTCTCTATCTTTTTACAAACACATCAGTGGTAAAATGTCACCTGATGGTTTATCTCTCACTGAAAATGAACTCATCAGTACCACCCAGGCTTACAGGCAGTGAAACAGGAAAGAGTGGAGCCCGCGGGCTGCCCCTCTGTAAGCTTCATTCCCGGCAAGGTGCTCCTTGCCTTTCTCACCTGGACCTGCACTTTTGCTATAGCGCTTCCTCGTCCGCCATTTCCTATAGACCTTTGCCTTTCTCTTTTGCCTCATGCTGTCCCTGTTGAGGAGTTTTCTCTTCTCTATGACTGGACAGGGGTGGCCTGGGCACGTTGTCAGACACAATGACATCTGGGACTGCACAGAGCATGCAGATTCTGTCGAGTGGACAGTCTGTGTTAACCATTGCAGTAATGTATCTAGATTGTGAGCATGACATGGGTTGAACTTCAGAAAAGGAACCGCCGCATGGATATGATGCCTAGGTGGCTCAGGGAGGCGCATGTCTGTCTGCAGCAAGTGTGTGTCCTTAGCTGGGTCCCCGGGGGCCCCTGGGATCCCCACTACTTTCACACCCCATATACACACCACCCTCTCCATCACTTCCTTCCCCCCTTTTATTTTACTGACTACCACATACTTCACTTTAAAAATAGCTTTAATTGATTGAAAAAATAGTTCACACTGTGGGAATTTTAAAAAGCACAGGCAAGCAAAAGTGACAAACTTAAAAGTTACACACACGTTAACCTTCTGTGAGCTCTCTCCTCGTTCTTTGGATATTGGGTGCCTGGATCAATGACCTTTCAATATTTTGTTTGTTAGTATTTTGCTCAATTCCTCCTGGCCATTCACCCAGATCCTTCTGGTTAGGCACAGCACACAGCTGTAGCATTTTGGTGCACATGGGCCACCCAGCTACTCCTGTGTCCATGACAACCAGAGGAAGGTTCTTTCTGCTCTGACACCCATACCCTTGACAACTCAGCTATACACACTATTTATCTTCTTTTGTTTTCTTTTCTTTTCTCCTCCTCTACTTCCTCCTCCTCCTCTTCCTCCTCTTGTCCTTCTCCTTCTCCTCCTCCTCCTTCTTCATTTTCTTCTTTGTTTTTGTTATTGTTTTGAGACAGGGTTCCTCCACATTGCCCTGGCTGTCATGGAATCCCTATGTACCCCAGACTAAGACTAGCCTCGAACTCATAGAGATCCACCTGCCTCTGCCTCCTGAGTACTGCGATTAAAGGCATGTGCCACCATACCCTGCTTCATACTATGTCTTATATGTTCCTCATATGTTTTTCTGAAACACCACCAAGGAATAGACAGGGCACTCATGACTATTGGAACTCTGCAAAGGTCCCTCAGGAGCCTTCTTACATCCACTTTCACTGCGAGTCCTTCCTCCACTCTAAAGCCAGTGGAGCTTCTAAAACACAACCCAGGTAACTCCTATGGCCACCAAGTGACTCCTTTGTGTCTCCTGTGTAAAAGAAGAGGTTCAAAGTCACCTTCTTGCCCAACACTCTTCCTGACCCTCAGTCCCTCTGTACCACACACAGCTGTCTGCATTGCTTCCTCTAACCTGTCTCATGGTGCTCTCTGCCCAGAAAGCATGTACCCCACTACTTGCTCTTCATCAGCACTGTGGGGGCGGAGTGTCCCCATCCCAGGTCTCAGCATAGATGCCACTTCCTTCATTCCCTGTAGATTGAGGGCCTCTGCAATGCTCCCTGAGCCCTTAGGTCTCATAAGACAATAAAATCAATATCAGCATCACAGCTGTCTCGCCTCCCTTTGTGAGTGTCTGGCTGACTGGATCAAGAGATCGCTGGAATCTCAAACAAAGCAGGACTTAAATCCCTCTTCGCTTTGACCTCTAATAGCCAATGTGCCTTGGGAGCCAGCTCTGGCCTCTCTCTCTTCCCATGAGCACCCTCTTCCCCATGCAGTAGAACTGTCTTTCATTTCAGTTGTCCTGGGACTCAGGGTTCCCTTGGACAATTCTGTAAGAACACTGGACATTAGACACTAGACAGATGATAGCATGCGGGACTCAATAATGTCCTTGGCCAATTCTATTGTTCAGGGTTCTCCAGAAAGACAGAACCCAGTGAGGTGTCTCTGTGTGTGTGTGTCTGTGTGTATCTGTGTGTGTGTGTTGAGTCACTTTCATTAAAATAATAACAATGGTCTCACACTGGAGAGGCTGAGAAACCAGCCGTTCCTTGATCCCAGAGTCTGTGTTCCCCAGAAGTTGGAGTAGCCCTATAGTGACTGTCATGACAGGGAAGTTGAAAACCCAGCCATTATTTTGTCCACAAAATTCCTGGATGCCTCAGGAATCTCCAATCTGTGATTAAAAACCTGGAAGTTCCTTAGTTCACAATGGGAGCCTGTAAAAGTAAATTCTGCTATCAGGGGTGGAATCACCACCATCATCGTGGTCAGCAGCAGCAGCAGCAGCAGCAGCAGGCCATCTCAGTTGCAAGAGGGAAGGCCAAGCAAGCAGAGAATGAGCCATCTTCTTTCTGCCATGTGCTTTTTAAGAAGTCTGTACTGCAACCCATACACGGTGGTCTTCCCATGTGGATCGAGGCAACCGGGACAGTACTTCAGGTGAGGCCCCTACTTAGGTGATCCTAATTTTGGCATGTTGACACTAAAGCCAACCCTAATACCAGGTAAGATGAGCTGCTTGCCTTAAACAGCTCATTTGCTCATGCTGGCGCCCTCACCGATCAGCCAACGCTCGGCCTCTCCCAGACTCCAGTCTTGGGGGAATTTAGTCAATAGTAGATTCTTAAGCTGCCTGAAACCAAGGGATTCCTCATAGCCAATTACCAAGATGTCACTTGCTTGTCCCTGTTTTCTATTCTTCCACCTGCCTGGCTTCCTAAGAGTGAGGACGGGGGCTTTGTCCTGTCTATCCACAATAGATCCTGGTGTGCAGAATGCTAAACATAAATGTGAGCTAAAGAATTCATTCATATATTGCAATAGTAGTGTATCTGGAAAGCAGAATTCAGTAACAAGATGTTCTCATTTTGGGGGGATGGTTGCGTGTGTGTGTGTGTGTGTGTGTGTGTGTGTGTGTGTGTGAGAGAGAGAGAGAGAGGGGGGGGGCAACCATTTTAGCTGTGAGGAAAGATCCCATGAACTTATTATACCTTCCAATAAAACAAGGACAGACCTTCCTTTCCTGGCTAGCTTAATCTGTGAACTTGACCCACCTTGTAATCTCAACTGAGGGATTGCCTAGGTCAGGCTGACTATATCTTGATTGTTAATTGATGTATGAAGCTCAGCCCACTGTGGAGCAAACCATTTCTGGAGCAGGTGGTTTGGGGATGAATAAGCAATCTAGTTAATGCCAGGTGTGATGGCTGGAGGCACAGGCCTTTAACCCCAGCACCTGTGGGGCAGAAGCAGACGAGTTTCTGAGTTTGAGACCAGCCTTGGTCTACAGAGTCCCAGGACAGCCAGCATCAGACAGAGAAATTCTGCCTTGAACAACAAAACAAAATCAAAACTAAGCCCACTCAGTCAGTCAACAGGTTCTCCAATGTGGGAGTGAAGATTAAAAAGAAAAAAGACAGACAACATTGTAGCATGACCCCTGTCAATTCTGAGACTGATGGCAGGTTTAATTTTTCCCAATTCACTTTTATACCATTTTAATTACATGCAGGTATTTAGGGCGAGCAGTACAATGAAGGATTAAGCAAGACAATAGTCAAGGAACAAGCAAGACAATGAACACACAGCCCCAAGATCACTCCAGTGACGCTGTTTCTAAGGATGATCAAGATATCTGAGCCTACTTCTTTGTTCTACCCTAAAACCAGATTCTTACTTCCTTGTCCTTGGCCAATGGCAGGTCCCTGCCTGGACTTACCTCTTTGTCATGGCCTGATGTCAGATTCCTGCCTGGACTTATTTCTCAGTCAGGGCCTAATGACAGATTCCTGCCAAGCGGTACCCCAAAAGGCTCTCTCCACAAAACAAAACAAGAACAAAAAAATCTAGTAAGCTGAGCTTCAGAACAAACCAGCAAACCGCATCCCCTCAGGGTCTCTGCTTTTAGTTCCTGTTGAGCTTCTTCCCCGACCTCCCTCAGTGATGAACTCTGACCTGGAAGTGTAAGCCAAACACAGTCCTTTCCTTCTCTGAGCTGCTTTTGGTAAAAGTGTCTTTACCACAGCAACAGAAGGCAAAGTAGGCCACTCCCCAGACTTTATAAATATTAAGTCTCTGTGTTTGTGTTTGACTGTGTTTTAATCTCTGTGTGGGCATGCGTTGTTTCTGTATGGTGTGCATATGTAGGTCAGAGGACAACCTTGGGTATGTCAGCTCTCACCTTTCACCTTGTTTGAGACATGATCTCCTGTTTGCCATTGTCTACACCAGGGTAGCAGGCCTGGGCGTGTCTAAGAATTCCCCTATCTCTGCCTCCTAGGCCACCATGGATATGCTGGGGTCTTTATGGTTCCTGACTCAGACCCTCAGACTCTAGAGCCAAGAGCTTTACCAATGAGCCATCTCCTCAGCCACTTTTTTTTTTTTAAAGTTGCACCAATTTGAACCATTCTTTCTGTTGTCTGGGTTTTCTCTTCTTTTCTTTCTTATTGGTACTTCCTAGAAGAGAACAGGCTTTTGTCTATAGAATTTTGCAGGTACCAACAAGGGAGGAAGCCATGGGGGTGGTGACAAGATGTTGGAAGGGTGAAGTGGGCATAGGGTGGCTAGAGCCAAATGTGCCAGTTGGCAAAGTTTGGGGCAGTATTCTTGCTGCCCCTGAAATTCAAGGTGGAGCCAGGGTTGTGCAGTGAATTTCATGGGTCAAAAAGCTGGTCAGTGGTGGTTGGTATATGCCTTTAATTTGAGCACTTGGAAAGCAGATGTAGGCAGATCTCTAAATTCGAGGCCAGCCTGGTCTATGAGTGAGTTCCAGCACAGCCAGGGCTACACAAAGAAATCCTGTATCAAAAAACAAACAAAACAAAACAACCCCCAGACCAGTTTATTTTACACTAACTTTTGGCAACACCCCTTGCGCCTTACACTGTACTGTTGCTGAGTTGGTTTTTGTGAATCTTTGGGCAGGGAGGGCTCAGTCCCCTGCTGATTCCAGGACCTGAGTATACGGGCCTCACACAGTGGGGAGCCAGAGCTTTGCATCAGGTTCTGAACTCTTTATTATCAGCACCTGCAGCTTCAGGCTGTGGGCCAACAGTCCCATGGCACTTTCCATAGGTTGAGCCAAGCGGCCTTGAAGCACGTGAACACCTCTGTGCCCTTTAGGGTGAGCATGAGGCTGGCTACCTGGGATCAAGGGCACTGCAGTTCAGCCTAAAAGGAAGCTTCACACAGGTACCAGCGGGCATAGGTCACAGGCTGGGCCTCTCTGAGCAATGTGTGGGACCCCTGTGCGGTGTCTACACTGTTCACAGCACTGTGGCAAGAGGACCAACATTTAGCTGTTCGTACAATGTGCATTAGTGTCTCACACATACACACACACACACGTGTGTGTGTGTGTGTGTGTGTGTGTGTGTGTGTGTGTGTGTGTGTGTGTGTGCTAGGGGAGTTGGTTCTTTCCTATCCACCATGTGTGTCCCTGGAGTTGAATTTTGGTTGTCAGGTTCTGAGAGAGGATCCTATGCTTGCAGAGCCATCCTGCTGGCCGACAACGTTTGAATTTAAAAGAACAAATATTATCAGCAAGGAATAAAAGAAGAATAATGTGTTTTTATAAAGCTGGCAGGCAATGCCAGGAGGCACAGTTGTTCAAGTCAAGAGAAGAGCACCCTGGGAGTGTCACATGTCCTCTTGAGTGGGATTGAGCAGAATGTGCAAGGCAGAGGTGAGGGTGGGACAGAGAGAAGCTGAGGCTAGATCATAAATGGGATTTTAGCATTAAGAAGAGCAATTGACAAGTTTTACAGGGACTGGCTACAACAGGAAATACTTTGTGCCTTTGAATGGGCCTGTGCGCTTCTTATATGGCATTCCCTTTCCAAGCCCATAGAGAAACATCACTGTAGGGGGCGGGTATCTCTGTCTCTGGGATTTTCTTGACTCTTCCTGCTGCTTAGACGGGTTTCCGCCTTTTCTAGTCTCTGGGTAGTTTGGAAATCATTTCCAATTTCCCTGAGCTCTTCTGAAAACCAGCAGCACTGGACGCTGATGACTGTGCGAGGAAGATCAGAGAAGCCTGCACAGTGTCTCTCAGCTGCCAGCGTCTTCCTCCGGATGTGTCCCAGGAAATTCTTTGCCACACAAGATACGTGAGTATTGTTTTCTGCTTGGCCTGTGAGTCTGCCATGTTCAATTTTTACCCAAACTTTGGCCAGCTGAATTCAAAACAAGAGTTCAAGCTTCCTGGAAACGTCTGGGTTTCCCTCGCCATCTGGCTTGGGCTTGGTAACGATCAACTGTTATATTGTGCCATTTTATTAACCTTTATTTTAGATTATGCACCCATCTTGGAGAGGAGGCTAGAGTGTTATCAGAATCTCCATTTTTCTGATCTCCATCCTTTTAATAACAGTGTGGCTAACTCAGTTTTGTTCAAAGGAAATGGCAAAAAAAAAAAAAGTTTCAGATCTAAGTCTCTAGGAAGGATCAGTTGATATGGAAAGTGAGGAAACAGAGCAGTGTTTTATTAGTGTAAATTATGTTGGCTTTCCCATTGCTGATGGGAATGCAAATCTGCGCAATTTCTTTGGAAGAATATGGTAAACCGGACAGCCCACACACTCTATCTGCTAGTGATTCCACTCCTAGGTGTGTGCCAGGCAGGAATGCACTCTCACAATCACAACAACAACAAGCCTGGCAGAGCTCACAGTTGGTGCTGACTCTGGTAGCCCAGAGCAGGAGAGCGCTCAGATGCCTGCACGCCTCCACGGTGCTATGGCCACACCACTTCACACTCTTCAATGGGAGAACACAACCCTATAGAACAATGGCAGCACCAAATCTCTCAAGCATCCTACTTGGTCAAAGAAGCTGAGTGTGAGAGCACGGGCTTGCACATGACTCCATTTGTTAAAAGAGATGCAAAAACATTGACAGACTGAGAAGTCAGGCTGGTGACTTGGAAGAATCGGTGACTGGGGGAACATGGAGAGAGTTCTCTCAGGTGTACGTCAGACGCATCTCTACCTCAGCTGGGTCCTCAGCTGCATCAACTCTGAGAAGATTCTTCACCGAACACATACTTCATTTAATTAACCTCTTTTTGTCTTGAAAATTAAAGGAAGAAAGAAAACATCAGAACTATCCCAGAACGTACCAATAAAAGTAAACGAGACAAATTTGTCCGTGAAAGGACAGCACTCTTGTAAAACATGATAATCAGTACAAAGCCCTTGCCTAGTATGCACAAAGCCCTAGGTTTGATTGCCAGTACCACAGAAAACAACAAAAACAACAATCAGTACATTATCGTTGCATCTGAGTCAGATGAAGCTATCATTGCTTCCTGGCTTCGTTCTGACATTAAAAACAGTAAGAGATTTCACGCCCTTAGTTACATTCTGCCCCTTCTCAGGGGCAAAGCATTATTTCCCTCTTTGAAGGTAACTGTCTCATAGGAACACATGAATACTGCTCAGCCTCTCTCCTATGTGGTGTCTTCAGAGATCACCCCACCTTCTCTCCACTCTAGCAACATTCCCCTCACACTGCAGCCAAAGGCTGCTCCTTGTCTCCTTTGCACGGTGCCTGGACATCTATCTGTCTTCTGGGCTGGCTCTTGCAGAAGAGAGTCAACTCCTGGGGTACCTGAGTCATTCCTCTTTGCCTTTGTACCCTGGAATCTAGAACAACACCTTTGATGGATGTTTGGGAAATTGCTGCTTTGGACTTCCCAGGCTGACTGTGATTGGTGCTTCCAAGTGCCTGCGATGGCATCATTGTATGGATGCTTACCCTACCTGAGTAAGCATCTCTCTAGCAAGGAGTCAATGCCTGAACACCATGTGCCACAGGACAGTTTGGAGTTGATTTTTCTATTGGTATATTACATAATTGTCTCACTTGACTAACCCAAGACCCCTTCACACAGACTGTAACACTTCATACCCAGCCACACAGTACAGCTTTTCTGCCATCGGTCAGAGGGTGTGTATGAGTCATAGCTTGTGCACATAGTAATATTTCTTGTAGATGAAAAGCAAGCTGTCAGGATAACCCTATTTTCACCCATAGCACCCTGAGTCACTCACGACAAGAGTAACACGTTCTTTGCTTCAGCTCTAAGGAGACCATTTTTACCTCCCCCACCACCACCACCACCACTGACTTTGGAGTTTGTTTTTCTCCTGGAAGCTGGCTTTTCTGAACATTCTCACTTAGCAGCCCAAGTGCACCGTGTCTCTGGCACTTAATCCCAAGATTACAGAGTTCTCTGAAAGATGAGTAAGACCAAATGGATTTTTGATGTCAGATGGTTTTCCCCCCTCTTTGTAAAGTGCCCCATGGTTTGACAAGCTTCACTGTGACTGTCAAAAGATTTGGAGCTCACACTTGGCAGGATCATGCTTCATCCAGAAGAAGGAATTTTCCAGATGGTTTGGAAGGCTGAAGGGCAATATTTGGGAGACCAGGAAAAATTGTCAGCATATAATTGATTGGAAATGCCTGTTCAGTCCTTTTCAGAATTCTCTTTCCTTTTACCTTGTTCTCTTCTGTGAACTCCTGCATGTCTTTCCCGGGCTTCACCTTCTCCTCTGCATCGTTTAGACGTAACATCAAGTGCTCCCCACTACTGGGGCAGTTTTCCTAAGGGATTTGCTTATTAGCTAGAATCATACAACTGCCACTTCTGTAGGCCTAAAATGCTCACATACCTGTCCTTTCATTCGGTTTGACCCAAACATCCGTCTTTGGAATTGCATCAATGGATTCATCAAGCATTTGTTCAACATTTATGATATGTTCAACCCAGAGATGGCGCATAAGGCTACAACAGAGGATAAGATGCAGCCCTTGCCCTCCAGGGGTCTAACAGAAAGCAGCTGTGCAAACAGGCAGTTACAGATGTGTGCAGGAACAGTGCTACAGTAGGGCATGACAGTCTACCGGGCACTTCAGCCAACGTTGGGAGTTGGCTAGGGCAACAGTTGTCCGGCCAGAGCCAGGAAGCAGTTACTGGAGGAAGGCATGTGAGCTTTGAGGATAATACCCCTGCCTGTAATGCTCCCAGATTGGGGTGGGGTTGGGGGTCCTCTTAAGCAGACACTGCTTAAGTAGGGTACAGCCAGAGAACATGATGGGTTCTGGAGAACGCCAAGACTGGACAATGAGTGGGTGTCATGTACCGTGCTCGAGAGATCATTCCAACAGCAGTAGGAAGGTGGGTTTTGAACCTGGGAGTGGCTGACAGCCTCCTGTGTGCAGTTGGGATTAGATGAAGGGCAGATCAACCAGGGAAGATTGAGTGTTGAAAGCCTGGGCTCACTTTTTCCTTTTCTGCCAATGGTTTTCTCGTTCTTAAGTGGCTTGCTGTATTCAACTTAGTAAGAAAGCAATAACAAAAAGGATCGTGGCTGTAAGAATGAATGTTCTAGAAGACAACTGTCTTAGGGAAGTTGTTGGTGAAGTGACAGGTGAACCGACCTCCAAATGTCAAGTGGCTCAGAGCAGCCTAGGTCAGTAGGAGAAAGACCTCGGGTGGCCAGTGTAGCTGCCCAGGGCAGCTGTGGAATGGCTTGTCCAACCACCCACTAGGCAGTCCTTTCCACTGCAGGAGGGGACTTTGGGCACACATAGACTTTTTCCCCCAGAAATGTAGAAGGGGCAGGACTGGATAGACAAACGGCAAAGCATCTCATGTTGGAAGACGCCCTCGGCTTTCAGGGGCGAAGGCACTGCACTGGCAGAGAGGAGCTGCTTAAACACAGCCTGCATTTTTGCTTTCGGTTCTAATCTAATATTAACTTCATCCATGTCTCTGAAGCACGTACATGATCCGATCCCTACTGTGCCCTGGCCGCCTCCCCGGACCCCTGCTGTTTTTCCAAGCTGCTCTAAATTTTCCAGGTTGTTGGAAGCGCTGGCGATTGGGTGGCCTTCGAGAACGTCTTACATTAAAGCCAGTCGTCCTGAGTTATGGTTTTTCCATCAGCTAAACCTTTTGCACCAAATTGCCCACGGCTGAAACTATTTTCTGATAGATAAATATTTTCAAAGTTCCTCTGTCAAGCCCAGTTTAGAAATGTCAAATGCGTAATGACTGCTCCCAGCCTGGTTTTCCTTTTAGGTACTTGCTTTTTTCTCTCTCCTTTGGAGCAACAGGTCATTGAGTGGGTGGGGTGTTGGAGAGCCACACAGGGAGACTGTGAGAGAGAGGGACTTTGAGATCTTTGGCGACAGCACCCCATCTAGAGAGCTCTCTCTGTATACTTTTATTTTACAGTCTTTCCCACCTTTCTCAAGCCCCACACACCCAGGCTGCTTTCATGGGTTGTGAAGGGCACCCCGGAGTGAGCTTGATGTGTTTGCATTTTGCCCACACCGGGAGTCTGAAAAGATTCAGGACATGACTTAAAAAGTAAAAGTTAGGAAGCCCCAATCTGAGAAACTTAAAGAAGGGTCAGGGAACAGTGTCCTAGCGGGCATGACGGGCCAGATCAATAGCTTAAAACCAGCGTGAAGCTGAGCACAAAAGGAAACAGAGCTACCTGTCTGCACCACAGTGAATTTTCTTATTTGCTTATTTGTCTCCTCCCGCGGTACTGCAGCTATTTGGGAGATCTGGGTGTGCACAGGGCACAGAGAATGCTGGGAATTAATGTGGCTCGTGTGCATTAAGCAGGAGCTTCATGTGCAGTCATACTCCCAACCCCAGATCTAGACTTGGTTCTTATTGTCACTGTTTGTGGTAGGATCTCGATTCGTGGCCCAGGCTGGGTCCAACTCTGTGGAGCCCAGGATGGGCTTCAACTCTCAGTGGTCCTCCTGCCTCAGCCTCTCAAGTGCTGAGATTACAGGTCGAAACCATGATGCCTGGCTCAGCTTCTTTTTAACTAGCACATAATTGTTCATATTTATGAGGCATTATAGTCCTTTGATACAGCACCTTGTGTATGTATATGTAAAGAACAAGTTGGGGTAATTAGCACACATATCGCCTCAAATGTTTAGAATTGTCCAGTTATTTTCAAATAAATATTCTATAGTATCCTTAACCTCACGCACCCTGCTGTGCTATAGGACATCCTTCTCCTGTGTAGCTGTTACCTTTACGCTCACTGACCAGCCTCTCCCACCACCCTCTCTGGGCCACTGTTAGAAAACCACCCTCCTATACTGCTGGGGGTTAGCACTTTTAGAGTGCACATGGGAGTAAGAACAGGCAGTGTTTGTCTATCTTTGTCTTGTTTCACCTGACATAATGTCTTCTAGATTCATCCATGTCAACACAATCAGCAAGACTCCATCTTTCTTTGTGATGGAACATTATATACACACACATATACACACATTTATAAACACACACACACACACATATACATATACATACACCTATACACACATATATACATATACACACATGTATACACACACATATATACACACATACACATATACACACATTATATATATAAACACATACATACACACATACACATTGTATACACACATACATACATACATACATATATACACATATACACATAAATACATATATACATATATATATATATACACACACACACATATATACACACACATACACACACACACACACACATATACATATACATATATGTCCACCAAACAATGAAATGTATGTATGTGTATTATGTGTGTATGCATATATGTGTGTATATGTATATATGCATATATATATACATATATATATGTATGTGTGTGTGTGTGTGTGTGTGTGTATGTTTGGTGGACATCTAGATTGATTCCATGCCTTGGCTGCTGTGCCTGGCATTGCCATGAACCTGGAGAGCAGCCGTCTCTTTGACATACTAGTTTCAAGTTCTCTAGATAAATACCCAGGAGCATCAAGTGGTAGTTCTATTCTTTACCTTTCTTGGGCCACCACCCCAAGCTGTTTCCATAATGACTGTTTTAGTTGACATTCCCACCTAAGGGTTTCCCTTTCTCTGAATGCTTACCGGTGCTTATTAATGTTTCTATACTTGATAGTGACCACTCTAACCACAGTGATGGTGGCAGCTTCCTTATTCACTACCATTATCCAGCTGTGGGAACAGCTAGTGCATAGCTCTTCCAAGGAGCAGGTGTCAAAAAAGAATAATAACAGGATCAACTAGTCCTGTAACTAGTCCAGGACAGGACTCTGTGTACCTGTGATGGGGACTGAGTGTTATGTATCATTCCCAGACCAGCTACCAGGGTGGCCATATTTGCAGATAGCTCCCACTACCATCCCATACATCCCTGGAAATGCCTACCCAAATGCAAGAAGAGAGCCCTCACCAGGAACCACTACTCCTGGGACGGCACCATGGGACATCATTAATCTCTTATTAGTCTAATGAAGTCGGGGTGGAGCTGAAGAGATGGCTCAGTGGTTGAGCACACTGGCTCTTCTTGCAGAGGATCTAGGTTCCATTCCCAGCATCCACCGTCCTTAACTCCAGTACCAGGGGAATCGTGCGCCACCTTCTGGCCAATTCAGGTACTGCATGCATGTGGCACACACTATGTGCTGCAAAAACACACAAACATAAAATGAGAATAAATAAATCTTAAAAAAACTGTAAGAGATGAGGGTCGTGCTGCTTCTGAGAGGTGATGGGAACAGCTTTGTTCCTGGAATAGAAAGACCTTGTTCATAGTCTAGTTAACATTTGCCTTGCCAATCATGTGCTCTGCTTTTCTGAGCCCCTCTAGACCCCTTGTTGTAGAAAATTCTGGCAGGATCCATTTCTTTCAGGGCCTTCCTGGTGGCATGGCTTACATCACCCGGATGTCTGGGGTCAGAACACACTTCCAAAGTCACAGCAGCTTCCCACCATATCTGTTCTCTCCTCTGCCTCCCAGTCTTCCACTGAAGTGCAGGACTTTAAAAGCCATCTCTGAATAGGGCTCAGGTCCCAGTTTGGGAATAGGGCTGTCAGAGTCCGTGGCATGCTAATCTGTACAATCATTTCACATTCCAAACATTTTCACAAGTGTCTTCTTTCATGGGAAGGACTGGCTGTCCCTAAGCACAGAGTGCAGAACTGAAGCAGCTCATTTTAAAACACAGCCACGGTGCCCTCCCTGGGGTCTTCAGTGCTCACTCAGCTGATGTCTGGGGAGGATTTCCTGAGTAACGCCCTGGGCTCTGCAAAGCTGGTTAGAAAAAAAAAGTGATGTGTTATGGAGTATGAAATGACTGAAGAGGAGGGGGCCAGAGGCCCGGGACTTGGAGGTTAGTTATAATCACCAACTTGGCACAATTGAGAATCACCCAGGAAGAGTCTCAGTGAGAGGCTGCCTAGACCAGGTTACCGTCTGGGGGTTACTATGGAGGACTGTCTTAATTACATTGAGATTGGCAGACTCACCCTCTGTGGGCAGCACGGTTCCTTGGGCAAGGGTACCCTGGATTGTCTGAGGTGGAGATGGCAAGCTGAGTGTTAGCATTCATTCATTCATTCATTCATTCATTCATTCTTTCATTCATTCACAGAGTTCATTCACAGCTCTCTACTCCTCCTGGTGGGTATCATGTGACTACCACTCTGATCTACACTCTGGGTGTCATGTGACCAGCTGCTTCAAGCTCTTGCTGCCCTGACTACCCACAGTGATGGGCTGTAACCCAGAACCTCATTTTAAATATATCCTTTCTCCCTTGGTTTTCCAGGGTAGTTTACCACAGCAACAGCAATGATAAGACAAAGGGATTGAGGGTGTTCAGTTAGAAGTTTACGATGTCAGCTTTATACCCAGCTGGAGAGCTGTTCTGGGCACCTCTTAAAGCAAAAACCGAACCCACTGATCTCAGAGCATCTCCACTCTCCACTCTCACTCTATGGCAGAGCAAGGAGAAGAGTGTTATTTGTGAGAGATACTGATGAAGGGCACAAATGCTCAGAGAGATGTTGGTGGAACATGCAACCAACCACACAGCCTCTGTGTTCACAACGTATAAGAATCAAGACCTTTGGGGGGGGGGTGGAAATCAGCAGACAGAACTCAAGGTTGGGTTGTGACAGTGGACTAGCCTGGACTGAAGGAAGAGTCATGACCTTAAAGGAAGTGAAGGGCACAGGGTACGGGTGAGTGAGTCCCAGGAGCAACAACCTCAGGGGATAGCCAGTTCTGACCCACAGAGTCCCTCTCTGGCTTGTGAGCTGAGAATGGTTTGATACTTTAAAACGATTGGAAAATAATCAGAAGGATTTTTTTTTGTGACATGTGGAAGATGTATAAAGGTCAAAGTTCAGGGCTCACAAGAGAAGTTTAGTGAAAGCCACTTGTGGGGGTAATCTTGTCAGTTGAGTAGATTTAGAATCACTTAGGAGACTCACCTCTCTGCACATGTGTGGGAGTCCAGAAAGGTTTAACTTCGAGGGAAGAGTCTCCTTGAATATGGACAGCACCATTTTATGGCCTGGGATGTGTGTCTCAAACTGAATAAAAAGAAGAAAATGAATTAGGCATCAGAATTTCTCTTCCTCTGTTTCCTGACCGTAGATGTGACATGACAGCCATCTCACACACACACCTCTCTCTCCACACCTTCCCTGTCAGGATGGACTGCACCTCTGTAAACCATGAGCTGGATAAATCTTCCTTCACTTACGTGCTGCTGGTGAGAGCTTGCGTGATACATGGTCAGAGCTGAGAGGGCTCCAAGAAAGGAAATGGGCTTCAAAGCCTGGAATGTCACCTGTCTGCCTCTTCTTCATTTGCTGTGGGGCAATCTCACCAGCTCAGTGGAAGGGCTTCTATAAAATGACTGGATAAAATTTAAGTTGTTGGGGTGAGCACCCATCCACTATGACTGAAGTTCTTATGCGATGAGAACACTTGGACATAGCAGAGGGAAGAGGCTCAGGAGGAAGCCTTACCCAACAGCCAAGAAAGGGACCTGGGGTAGATGTTACCTCACACAGAAGTCGACCCTGCTGAGACCTTCATCAGAACCCCCACCCTCCAGAACAGGAGATAACTTTGTGTTGTTTCAGCTGCCAGTTGTGACACTTCTTCCTAGCTGTAGTGGAGCAGTATACTCTCTGATGGTACTGAGTAAAATTATACCTGACACACTCACAGCATCACACCTGACACACTCACAGCATCACACCTGACACAGCATCTCACCGGACACACACAGCATTGCACCTGACACACTCACAGATCACACCTGACACACAGCATCACACCGGACACACAGCATCACACCTGATGCACACAGCATCACACCTGACACACTCACAGCATCACACCTGACACACTCACAGCATCACACCTGACACACTCACAGCATCACACCTGACACACTCACTCACAGCATCACACCTGACACACTCACAGCATCACACCTGACACACTCACAGCATCACACCTGACACACAGCATCACACCTGACACACTCACTCACAGCATCACACCTGACACACAGCATCACACCTGACACACTCAGAGCATCACACCTTACACACTCACAGCATCACACCTGACACACTCAAGCATCACACCTGACACACTCAACATCTTTCATCAGCTTAATCACAGGTGCAGAGGACACCATGTCATCTCAACGGAAGTGAAGGACCAGATCTGGTAAAGAATGGGAGAGGTTCCCATCATTTCAACTGCCAAGTCGAGACTGAGGTTTGCTGTAGAAGCTACGAGAGCCGGGCAGCATTCTCTCGCTTTGGAGACACGTGACTCTTCCACAGGAAGTGGGAAATCACCATAGGCCTGGCTCTAGATTCCTCTCTCTCTGTGACGGTTGCAGGGATCACCGAAGCTGTTGGGATTTATTTTCTCTCCAACAAGGGTGTTTCTTACATTTCTCTTTGCTGACTCAGATCTTCCCGCTTTTTGCCTCCACCCCCACTGTAACTTATTAGGTTCTTGTTAAACAAATAAAACACATGCCCGGATTGGGAATTAGAATTTTATGCAACTGTCAAAAATAGCTGCACTGGGAGCAGGGCAGTGACCACAGGAAGTGATTCACTGCCGCCGTCAGCTTCTCTTACCTACAACCCCAGAGAAACAGGAACCGTAAACACTATACTTAGGTGTCACGGAAGGTCACTGCTGCACCTGACCTTGTCAACTGTATCATCTGACAACCGTATAGGACAGAGGAGGAACTCATGGCCATCTAAGGCAAAGAGGCTTGCGGAGGGCCTGGCGCTGTGTCTCAGTGACTATTTCTACCAATGGCGACGTCAATGAAGATGTTTCTCTAATTGTCGTTAAGGCTGCTACATGTATAGACTCTGGGATTTGGTCTGGTTGACATAGATTTTAACTTTAGTTGGCATTCCTACTTTTCGTTTGTGGAGGTGCGAATGGGACCGGTGGTGGTGACAGCATGCATGATTCCACTGGTACCTCTGACCTGCCTCAGTCCATCCGAAAGGACTCTTCATCCTGGGCTAGCTCATTTTACTTGATCTTGGTTGTAGACTCTGTCTGTGTCAGTGCCCTGATGAGGGTGCTTACAGTGTTCTCTGGTGCTTCCCTGATAGGGGCTCATTCACGCTCTCTAGGTCCAGAGAGTCTTCAGTAGCCTTCTGTATTTGATGTTTGGGAAATGGAAGAAAGTTCAAAGGTCATGAACACTGACTCTGAACTTCTTGCCCTACCCCTAACTCCACTGAGACTCAAGACAGGGAAAGAGGACTTCACCTAAGGCATGAAAGTTAGATGATGTGACTCCTTCATGGTTGGTTGAAGTCCATGGATGCTTCTATGGCTCCTCTTAAATTTTCCTTTCTTATCCTTATCTTTAGTATAGAGTATATTGGTGACTCGTCTCGTTGCTGTGATAAAACATATCCAACAAAAGCAACGCAACAAAGGGTTTATTGTGGCTTGCAGTTTGAGGGTAAGGTCTATCATGGAAGTAGGGCTTTGAAGTATCTGGCCACCTTGCATCTACAATAAGGAAGCAGAGAGACCCAAAGGCCAACACCCAGACTGCTTCTCCTCTCTATTCAGCCTAGGGCCGAAGCAGTACTGCCCACAGTTAAGGGGAGCCTTTCCACCTCAGTTATATACATAATCTAGATTATCCTGCATAGGCTTGTCCGGAGGTTAGCCCAGTCTAGATAGTTCCTCACACACGTGGCCAGAGGCTGGCCTCCTGGGTAGCTCCTGTAAGTTGGCAGTCATAATTCACCATCGCGAAGAGCATCTGATGAGTCTGGCGAACCATGAAATGTTAAACGAAGAATATGAACTGAAAGATGATTTCAAAGAGCACCGTAGGAAGAATGTGGAACACGGGATCCAAAAATAAACAGTTTGGACGAGTGTGTTAATGCCTGCTCTTGTCAGGACACAGTGCCTGGCAAGAAGCAAGTTAAGGAAGAAGGTTTTGTTTGGGCTCAAGTTTTGAAGTGAGGCACAGCCGTGGTGGAGGAGGCATGGAGTGAGGATGTCACTATTGGCAGCTGGTCCCATTGCATCTGCATCCAGGATGCAGGGAGACCTGAATGATGGTTTTCACCTCTTCTCCCCTCCCCCCCTTCATTTCATCCCAGAGTCCAGTCCCTGAGACAGTGGCACCCACATTCACACTGAGCCTTCCCTCCTTAGTTAAAGCTCTCTCCCTCTCTCTGGAGACACTCTGGTGGGATCACCCAGAAGTGTAATCTTCCAGGTCCTTTGAAATCCTGTCAGGTTGACAAAGGCTAACCCCCACAGTGGGCAATGGAATCACAACGATTATCAAGAAAAAAATTCATCGAAGGCCATCAAGGGGAAAAAAATGTAAATTGCTTAAAACTTAAGCTCACAGAATGTACAGCATAAGACTGAAACATGTTAGTCAGAGTGAACCCATCAACTGTAGCAAATGTCCTCTCTGGCAGAAATGCCCGGAATGGTAGAGGCTGTGCATGAGGGGAGAGATCATGGGAACTCTGAACCATCCGGTGATTCCAGCACACCTGCTCTATACACATTTGAAAGTTGTAGCTAATTAAACAATAAGACACAAACTCCTGTGCTTCAAAAATTGCTTAAGGTGTTTCAGAAAAGTAATTTGAAAAGGCTAAAGGACTAAAGAAAGGGGGCTATTTCTATTCCATAGACAAAGAACGTATTGTTCTGTTTTGGGTAGTGAAGATCTTGGTTGTTAATAGAACAAAAAAGAAAAATGAGGAGACCCTGGGATCTCTAATAGTGGAGGAGGTGGGAGCAGAAGTCTCCAGGGAGTGAAGAAAATTAACTGAAGGGTCATTGGGAAAGCAGGACTTGAGAGCAGCTTGCCAATAGCCCCGGACGGCCTGTGGGGATAGAAATAGCTTTTATTTCAAGCCTCTCCCCAGCCTAGCCTGGCTCCCTCATCATACTACATTTAGGACTCCAATTTAAAAAGCAGATGGACCTCCATTCCCCAACACTTGGTAAATTCTCAATAGCTTTTTTCTTTGCGTGAAAAGGACTTTTGAAACAGTGCAGGTGGCTTGGGAGACAGGTGTCCTCAGATGGGTTAGAGGAACACCCAGCAGGGACAGCAAAGGCACTCCAGACTACAGCTTCCCAACACAGTAAGCCACAGCACCTTGGTGGGATGGGGTTGGGGGGGCATGTGAACCCCCAGGAACTCAGGAACCCTCTAACAGCTGAGGCCAGAGCCTCTGAGTGAGTATCCAGGAAGGTTCTCTTGTGTGCCCTTCCCATACTGGGGACCTCAATAGGAGGGTCCTTTCTATCTCCATGTGACGGACCCAGGAAAGGGTGCGGGACTATGAGATACAAGCAGATACAGGTGGGAGACAAAGACAGCAGATTAATAACCACCAGGATCCGATGATTCTGCCATTAAATAAAAAGAACAGAGCCGCCAGGCCTCCCCCCTAACCCGAAACCTTTACATTTTTTTCCCCTTAAATTCAGAAAAGGTAAAGAATGGCGCACGCCCTTAATCCCAGCACTCGGGAGGCAGAGGCAGAGGCAGGTGAATTTCTGAGTTCAAGGCCAGCCTGGTCTACAAAGTGAGTTCCAGGACAGCCAGGGCTATACAGAGAAACCCTGTCTTGAAAAACCAAAAAAAAAAAAAAAAAAAAAAAAAAAAAGGGAAGGAAGGAAGAAAGGAAGAAAGGAAGAAAGGAAGAAAGGAAGAAAGGAAGAAAGGAAGAAAGAAAGGAAGGAAGGAAGGAAGGAAGACAGACAGACAGACAGACAGACAGACAGAAAGAAAGAAAGAAAGAAAGAAAGAAAGAAAAAGGAAGGAAGAAAGGAAGAAATGTATAAACAACCAAGGAAAATGCCATTTTGTCTCCTGTTCCTGGATGCAGCCATCCCATAACGGAGGAGGTGCTTTTGTGTCTCAGGACTTTCCCTGTCCAATTACATTAGTGCAGAGGAGGTCTGTGATTGGACAGGGAAAAGGGGGCGGAGCTAAGAGTTGCAGAGAGAGTGAGCATGTCTGGGTAGGAGGAGAAGGAAGATGTATCCGCGTGGCGTTTACCAGCCGCAAATAGCTATGATCTCACAAGATTAGAAATACTGGGATGAAGCTTTTGTCATGATCAGTTGGCTCTGCAATTTTTGGCATCTTATAGATTGCGATATTATTGATACATAAATCTGATTGGCTAATTAAGCTTTAATAGTCTTGATTCTACCGGGTAATTAGGTGTTGAGATGGCTGACTGTGGGGTTCGTGGGGCGTTGTGTGGAAGCAAGAGGAACCCAGGGCTCCTGCCGGAGAGTTGGCTCAGTGGGAGCCCTGTGGGCTGGTGTGGCCGGAGAGTTGGTGGGCCAGCCGGAGCATGGAAGTGTGGTCCTGCCCCACGGACAGTTGGCAGGTTCCTTTTTTTTTTTTTTAATATTTCCCGCAACACTTCCGTTCATCATTCACACTTGATGACGCAGCCAAACACAGCAAGTGTGTAAACACAGGGAATACATTTTGTACAGAACATGATATTTCCTTTGCATCTCACGGCTGACAATGGGCTTGTGGTCACATCACTATATCATTCATTTAAAAATGCTCGTATAATTAGAATGAAACAGTGGAGGAAACAAACAAACAAACAAAGCCCAAAGTAAATGGGCTGTAAGGTTCCACACCGTGGGGCTCTACTGAAGGGTAGAGCTCAGGTGAGCTACAGACAGCATCCTGGAGCCCCTTTCTAACTGAACCCAGGACTTTGCCCTGGCCATGAAGAGCTCTTAGCAAATGCCCAGGGCTACATCCTAGAGGCCTTTCTTCAGGTAAGATGTCAATTGAACCAGGCTCTCCCACAGCCTCCCTAACTATGTAATGTTCTTCTTTTGTGTCCCCTGACCTCAGGGAGATGCTGGGTTCTGTGGGCATCTGGCAGAACCTCTAGGTCTTGTGTCCAGAACAAAGAGCTGGACAGAGACACATGGCTACAGAAGAGAAGAGTCGGTTTTCTTGAGAAAGAGGATGTGTTTAAGGAGGAAACTGGCTGGAGCAGCCAGTGATGCTAGAAGCTCTCTTTCCGTACTCTACAGAGGTGGGATGCTCATTTCAGACACTCAGGGTCGTTTGAACTGTACGGCTTTCTCAAGTATGTTCTGTTAGGACTCCACCTTGGGGTATTGGGGTTTCGGGTCTTCTCTGCTAGCTGAGTTCTCTTTCATGGTGATTTTGTGGTCTTTGCTTCAGCTCTGATCTCATTCTCCTGCCTCAGGGACAGACCATTACTGAAGCTCTTAGATATGAGAATCTGCTTTTGGGAAAACCTTGAAAGTTCAGTTCACACTCTCTGCATCTCTGACAACCAGGGACACTCTGAATAAATATCAGTACGTGTGTGTGTGTGTGTGTGTGTGTGTGTGTGTGTGTGTGTATAGCATGCATCTGAGGTGTCTGAAGTCTGGAGAAAAACTTGGATCCCCTCACACTAGAGTCACAGCAGTTGTGAACCACCCCAACATGGTGCCAAGGAACAAACTCATCTCTCTGGAAAAGCAGCAAACACTGTTACATGGTGAGAGACCTCTCCAGAGTCTTGCCTGTCCTGGTGACAGTCCAGCAAGATAGAGTGCAAGCTTGATGTCCCCTCTCACTGCTCTTCTGGTCAGCAGCAGACCACATTCCCATTGGAGTGGAACACACGAGAGCTGAGTTGTGTAACTCCACGCTGAGTTCCCCACTATGGGAATCTTCTGAGAACCTCATGTGCATATCAGAGGCTCTCTAAACTACTCCTGCACCAGCTAACTGGGAAGTAAGCTCTGAGAGATGCACCACAGGGGAGCTCAACACTGTAGGGCTCTAAGGAAATGTAAGGTGGCCATCATGGCACAGAGCACTAGCATCAGAAGAGAGGCCTTCGCGTGTGAGGTCAGCCACGGACTGAAATGTCCTTTCACATGTATAACTGAAAGTCAGTTGTGACAATGACAGCTTTAGAGAGGTGTAAGACAACTGGGTAGAGTCCAGAACTGAGCAAAAAAGTAATGGCTACAGTGAAATGTAGAGAGCAGAGCTCCGGAGAGGCGGTGAAAGTCACCGATGATTTCCTGGTAGACATTGGTGGCTATGGTCATGAGAGCCTTCCTTGGATCTCATTCTAAACCCGGAGCAGCTGTCTCCAGTGTCTTCTGAGGAGTCAAAGGCATCAGATGTGGCATCTACGTGGCTCTCAGCTCTGCATTTGCAGGGATCCCTGGCAACCTGCCTCACGATCACACAGCTCTTGGAACTGCCCTGCGGTGGTGAATAACGCCATCACCACTCACAGAACTTCAGCTCACTATAAACGTCTGGCACAGGTCAAAGCCTCTGGACTTCCTACATCTCTGCTTCTTTGCCATCAAAACAAATACTACAATAGACTTTACGGGATGGTGGCACTCATTTAGCACCTGGGATCTACCTAGCATGATGCTTGAAGGCCGTGGGTCATGTTTTCATTTTGTTTTGCTCTTGCTTTTGTGGTGGAATCTTCCACATTGCCCAAGCTGCTCACGTGACCTGCTCTCCTTGGATTCCTGTGTAACTAGGATGATAGGTACATGAACCTGGCTCTTGTCACAGTTAGCAGGTGTACAGAGCTGGGGCAATTCAGAGGCGTGTGCAAGGCTTGGACTAGAGTTCAATTCATTATCGGCGAGGCCTGATCAATATGGGACAAAATGGTAAGCTTCCTGTGACGTGGACTCAGTGGGTCCTGGACCGTTGTCCACACCTGTTTGGCTGCCCCTTGTGCTCAGTTTTACTGAACTGGCATCTCTGGAATGCCATGATAGATGTCCCACTGGTCTTACCTGTTCCCAAGGGCACAGCGTGTTACTCCAGGAGGTCTTTGGGGTTTTTTTGCTGTTCTGACCACTTTCGGCTGGGGTCCTGGCAAGGTGATAGGCTCACCCAAAATCAAACTAGGAAATCATTTCTAGGCTTTGTCTCTAGTTGAGCCAAAACACTGCTGCTCACCCCAACAACATCTCTGTGAGTTCCTCCCTGCATCTCGTTTCAAAGTCCCTAATCTCTGATCCCTGTAGTAGCTGACCCAGGCCTGACATTCTCTTCCTGAGTCCTGTCCCCATGTGCAGTCATTACCCATTTGTTCCCATTGACCTCCTTATCATTGTGACTTCCAGCTTCCCAAACCCTAACGTGCCAGTGAGTGAATGTACGGTTGCCACCTGCAATAATGTCCAGAGGCAGCGACCTGGCTGAAGACTGAAGACCGCAGGAGGGGGCTGTGCCAGGCGGTCCTGATGAGCTGTCCCTGGAGTCTCCGAAGGAGCCACTGCCTGCAACTCTCTGCTGCCCCCTGCAGGTGAGGGTTTGAAGGGAGCTGTTGCTCAGAAGAGTTTAGCAAGCTCTCCTACAAGGTGGCATCTTAAAGGAGCCCTGGTAAACTTGAATGAGGAGAAAAAAACAATCTCATTTTTCACTTCTGTCTTATTAATATTAAGCATTGCCCCGACAAGCTCCCCCTTGTAATATTTATTATAATATAATTAGTGGAGATTTGTGACTTGTGATTTTTGTCTCCAGTACAATGCTCACTAATTTTCTATGGTATGTTCTATCTCTTGCAGATAGCTCACTAGGTAACTTTTGTCCATCACAACTTTGATGCAAAGATAGCTACTAAATATGCCAAATAGGTCATTTTATCCAGAGTTTTCAAAGAAGTGTGTGTATATCACAAGATACATACATAGTTATGGAGACACATGTGTAGCCCACTGTTACTTTTTAACACTTTGGTGGCTCATCTCAATACTAGCAGCTTGCTTTCAGAACCTTCATAACCTTCCATTTCCGTGCTCACAGATTCAGTCAGTCACAGACCACAGACTAATTAGGTAGCTAGGTTTAAAGTGGCTGCCCCATACATGTGCTTTTGGGAATTGCCTTCATTTCCTAAAAAAATAGTAAGTAGCAAGAATTGACATGAAATTTACATGCATCACCTAGAGATGATGTGGGTGGTACAGAACATGAACTGTGGGTTCTATGGAGATACCATGCCACTTTGTATCAGGGCTCCAGGAAGAGCTGTATTGTATTCTCTGGACTGGGAAATAATCCACAGGTATTGCTGGATAGCCACAGAGGACTCCCTGGTTTTGGAAGGGGAGATCCTATGAGGTAGGAGATGAAACCTTGGCCATGGACTATAGAAACTTCCTTATGAAGCAGGAGCTTTAGGAAAGACCTGGGTCCAGCGTGAACTTGGGCAATGGCATGAGAAGGCTGAGACCTCCCCTTGTGCCAGGCTTCCTGTCAGCCCTTCTGTCTTCTCAGTTCTCTTTCACTACAGCCTCTTTAGCCCATCCTTTCTCTGGAGGCTGATGGGTGCAGAGGGATAGTGCAGGGGTCAGAGGTCACTATCCTGCAACTTCTAGAGATGCTGCTGTGAAAATTAAGGGCAGGTTCTTAGTTACTTCATTTCTCATTTTAGAGTGGTAGTCTCCGACTCTATCGTTATCTCTGCATGTCTCAGTGTCTCTGTGTCTCTTTCTACATCTTCATGTCTGTCTCCATGTGTCTGTCTGCTTCTCTGTCTCTCTGGGTCTGTCTCTGTCCCTATCTCTGAGTCTCTGCTCTTTGTATTGGTTTCATTGTTTTTTTGTTTGCCTCTCCATCTGAGTGTTTCAGTGTCTGTCTCTATCTCTGTCTCTGTGTCTGTCTATCTCTCTGTCTCTATCTCTCTATTTCTGTCTCTCTCCATCCTTGTCTCTATCTCTATATCTCTGTCTCTTTTTATGACTAACACACACACACACACACACTCACACAGCCCTGCTGTTGAATGCTACTAAATGCCAGACTCTAAGTTTCCTCTCTCATTTCTTCCTGTAAGGTATGATACGTCATTAAAGGCCACACATACGCAAACCCTCCCAGAGTTCCTTCCTTAGATCCTGGGTCTGTTTTGAGACTGAGTGCTAATATCTTACAAAAAGCTTTGGGCTCCTGAAGAAGACACTACTAAAGAATCTCAAATGACTGTGGAGCCATGCCCAGCCAGAAGGCTGTGACTGTGAGCTGGCGAGCTGGTAACCTACAAGTTGTCATTGGGTCAAGTCAACTCAGGCTGAAAAATCAAACCCTCCAGCAAGCCCCAGGGCCTCATGGTCTTGATCTTAATACTGTGTGAGCTGTATAGCATGAATGTGAAGTTCCATCCAATAATAGCCTACTTTACAATGACAGTATCAGGCAAACATTGTTTTGTAAAGCTTAAAACACAGTGTGTGTGTGTTTGTGTATGTGTTGGTATGTGTGTATGTGTTGGTGTGTGTAGGAGTGTGTATATGTATGTGTGTATATGTGTATATATATATGTGTGTATATGTATATGTGTTTGTGTATGTGTTGATGTGTGTGTATGAGTGTGTGTATGTATGTATTTGTGTGTATATGTCTTTGTGTGTGTCTGAGTGTGTGTATGTGTGTGCATGTGTTGGTATATGTGTATATGTATGTGTTTGTGTATGTGTTGGTGTGTATGTATGTGTGTCTGTATGTGTTTGTGTATATGTTGGTGTGTGTGTGTTGGTATGTGTGTGTGTATGTATGCATGTGTGTGTATGTGTCGGTATGTATATATGTATGTATGTGTGTGTGTTTGTGCATATGTTGGTGTGTGTGTTGGTATGTGTGTATGTGTATGTATGCATGTATGTGTTGGTATATGTATATGTGTGTATATGTGTTGGTGTGTGTGTATGTGTGTCTGTATGTGTTTGTGTGTATGTGTTGGTATGTGTGCACGTGTGTGTGTTTGTGTATGTGTTGGTATGTGTATATATGCATGTGCATGTATGTGTATGTGTGTATGTGTGTGTGCAGGCATATGGAATACCTATTTCCCTAAAAATAAAATAACACACAGAGTGTGCTATCCCCAGGCAGAATGCTCAGGTGGCTGTCTCCACAGTCTCACTGTATTGTGTGAACATCCCTTCCCCACATGGAACAGGGCAATGTGAGCACTTTTCATGTGTAATTAGGCAGGGAAAGGCGATCCTGCTGCTGCCGGCTGCCTCTGCCCTTGCCCTGAGAATGGCTTCCAGACTCCACCCCCATCTTCTCTGTCTAGACTCTACGTTGCTATTTTTTTCCCTCCACCCTTAAAGCAGACTCCAATATAAAATGCCAAAAACAGAAGCTCTGTCCCTCTTTCTCATAAAGATGTGGGACAGAGCTCCCTCTGCCAGATGAGCCGGGGCCCCAGACTTTCATAAGACACGTGTTGTCTGAAGCTGACATTGAAGACTGTCCAGGCATTTCAATGGGTCATGAAAACTTTTTCTTTTTCTTTTTTCCTAAATATGGTTTTTATTAAGAAAGCAAGCATTTCTAGAGAGGTGTGGTGCTGTTTGGAGGTGGGATGCTAAGAGGGAGCAGGAAGCAGAGGGGCTGCTGCCAGGGATTGGTCCTGTGATAAAATGGCTTTTGAGGGGTGAGGGACACCTTAGTCATTCTGTTACCAGGGGTGTGGCTTGTCGAGTATGTTATCCATTCATATAAAACAGTCACATTAATAAAAGAAAGCAGAAAGACTCTTAGGGCACCATTTCCTCAGTGAAGTTCTAGCCTTCACACACATCCCTCTCTAGGGGCTGTAAGATACAGAGTTTCTCTGATCAAAACCTTAAAAACACCATGACCATGAGATTCCAGGAAGCCATGGCCGCTGAAGGGCCACAAAAGCAAGGGGAGCTCACGCTGTGGCCTGTGAATTGTTTTGTTTAATCTCATCCAAAATTCTGGCAGCGTTTATGGGGGTGGGGTGGGAGTGTGTGACTCCTCCCCTTTTGTTCTGGCTAGAGCAGGCCTCTTCCCTATGCATTCAAGGAAGAGGAATGGGAGCTGCAGCAATGGCTTGATGCTTAAAAAGCACTGGCTGCTCTTGCAGAGGATACAAGTTTGATTCCCAGTTCACCACCATCTGTAACTCCAGTTCCAGGAGATTTGCCGCCCTCTTCTAGTCTCTTTGAACACTGCAAGCAAGTTGTGCCCTGACATCCATGCAGGCAAACACTCAGGCATGTAGGATAAGAACATTTTTAATTAAAAAAAAATTTATAATATGGAAGAGTAACCCCAATAAGAAAAGGAGAGATGAGATAATACTGCGTTCATTGAATATAACAAATACATTTTTTTTCAAAAGTTAGAAGCTGGATTTATTTCTGTCTGTCTTAGTCACTCTTCTGTTGCTATGAGGAGACACCATAGCCAAGGTTGAGAGTTCAGTGTCTTGATCCACAGGCAGTAGAAAGAGATACAGATATTTAAACCTGAGAACCTTGTTGTACTTTGTACCTTAAGCCCTGAAGGATCTACTGCCAATTGTGACAGTCAACTTTAATTATCAACTTGACACAACCTACTACCTCCTGGATAGACAGCTTAATGAAGAATTATCTAGATCAGGCTGGCCTGCGGACAGATCTACAGGGAATAGAATTAACAATCTATCTTGATTGTTAATTGAGGTAGAAAGACCCGCCCCGGATGTGGGCGGTACCAATAAGATGAAGGAAGCTACCTGAATGGCAGTTGGGAGTCTGGTTGGAAGCATCTGTTTTCTCTGCTCTTACCGTGGGTGGACATGGGTTAGGGTTAGGTCAGCTCTCTCGAGTGCGGCTACTGAGACTTCCCCGCGTGACCGGTTGGAATCCAGAACTGTACAGAGCTGAGGCGGTAGCTTGTCCCAACTCCTCGGCAGCAGCTGAAGCGCGCGCACCACACTCTCAGGCCGGTGCTTCTCTTTTGTGCATGTATGCCCCGTGGGAAGATCAGCTGCCTAATTGTTTCTAATGTGATTCAGCAGCTGCTCAGTGGGAAGCAATGGCCCCAGCAGTAAATTAGAAATTGCTACCCTCAACAGCGTCCCAGAAAATACAGCAACCGAACATGGAGACCCTTGTGATTTGGGAAAGTCCTCCAGTCTAAGGAGATGAAAGGCGCTTAGCAGAGGGTGGAGGGGCCGTAGAAGGAATGAGGAAGTGATCTTGGGAGGTGAAGTAGGCAAGGTGGCCAGGGAAGGAAGAGGCCAGAGGAACCTCGCAGAGACAGGACCGTTAATGAGCCAAGGTCTGGATGGCTCCAGAAGTTTCACTTGTAAATTTGCATCCACAGCTCTTAGGCTCCTGCTGTCTCTCTTCCTAGAGAGCACATACAGCAAGGGGCATTCCTAGCTTTTTACTAACTGCATGGTCATCCTTACACAACACAACTCAGGTGAAGGTCTAAATTCTGTCCTGTCTGTCTGTCTATCTGTCTGTCTATCTATCTATCTATCTATCTATCTATCTATCTATCTATCTATCTATCTATCTTGTCTATCTACCTATCTATTATCTACCTACCTTGTCTACCAATCATCTATCTACCTTGTCTATCTATCTATCTATCTATCTATCTATCTATCTATCTATCTATCTATCTATCATTCATCTACCTTGTCTATCAATCATCTGCCCTATCTATCTATCTATCTATCTATCTATCTATCTATCATTCATCTACCTTATCTATCTATCTATCTATCTATCTATCATTCATCTACCTTATCTATCTATCTATCATCTATCATTCATCTACCTTGTCTATCTATCTATCTATCTATCATCTATCAATCATCTAACCATCTATCATCTATGTAACTACCTATCATCTATCAATATCTATGTCTATCTATCTGCTTATCTATCATCTATCTACCCACATATCTATCTATCTGTCTGTCTGTCTGTCTGTCTGCCTGCCTGCCTGCCTGCCTATCTATCTATCTATCTATCTATCTATCTATCTATCTATTTATCTAACATCTGTCATCTATCTACATTCTATCATCTATCTATCAATCATCTATCTACTAATCACCAATCTATCTATTAATCATCAATCTATCATCTATCTATCTATCATCTATCTATCTATCTATCTATCTATCTATCCACTTTGCAATTATTTGAAGTGTGCATCTTGGGGGTGTACTTGAACCACAGTGTGTGAGTGTGGAGTCAGAGGACGATTCTCTCCTTTTACCATTCGGGTCTCAGGGATGGAACTCAGACCATCTGCCTTTGTAGCAAGAGCCTTTCCTCCCTGAGCCACCCTGCCAGCCCAAATTCTCAATTCCTTACTTAAGGGAGGTAACGACAAAGACCCAGATTTGTGCCAAAAAGCTGTTTCAGTTTTATTTTATTCATCTCTGTGATGGTGATTCTTTGCTGTCAACTTGTCCGGATTTGGGATCACCTAGGAAACACATCCCTGGGTGTGTCTGAGAATTTTAACTAAGGAAGGGAAACACCCTACACGTGGGAGGCACCATCCCAAGGCCTAGGGTCCTGGACTGAATTAGGAGCAAAAAGGGAAGACCTGCGCCGAACACCAGCATTCACGGCTCTCTGCATCCTGACCGAAGGGAAAGTGACCAACCTCTGGAAGGTTTTGTTTAGGTTGATTTTGTAGGGGTGGGTGACTTCTAAACACATCTTCCTAGACAGGTGTATTTAGAGTTTGCTTACAGCCAGTGGGCTCTGACCATTGTTCAAATCTTACCTGCATCTGCCCTGAAGTTCAGGCACAGTGGGTTGCTGGTTCTCTTCTGTCTTACGCTCCTGGTAGATTGAGAGGATGCTGCCTTTCCAGACGAAATCCAGTGTCTCTTATCTATCTGATCTCTGCTTGGTGCTACATGCAGCCAGGCTCTGTACCTGTGTGCTGTGTGCTCCCAAGGCTCTGTACCTGTGTGCTCCCAAGACTCTGTACCTGTGTGCTGTGTGCTCCCAAGACTCTGTACCTGTGCGCTGTGCGCTGTGTGCCTGAGTGAGTGTAGCCTTTTTCCAGGTGGTACTGGAACCACCAACTGGGAAGTGGGAAGTGGACAATGGCTGTAAACTCCAGGCTGGTCTGTTTACAGGACTCCTGCTTGGTTCCTGAGGTCAGAAAAGATGCCCCCCCCCCAAGCTAAAATCCTCACAGCATCTTATGCTATATATGCAGTCTGTCTTGCATAGATAGTCTCTGTGTGGATTGGCCAGTGGGTGCCAGAATTTTCATTAAGGAAGTCAGTTCCTGGAACACAAATCATCTCATCCTACATGGCTGAGCAGCTCATTGTACCAGCACAGCATAGTGGGCATTGAGAGCCGACGAGTCTTTCTAGTCTCTCCTTTGTATCCACCTGGAGCTTCCTAACGTTACGGCCCTTTAATATAGCTCCTCACATTGTGGTGACCCCCAACCACGAAATGATCCTATCGCCAGTTTGTAACTGTAATTTTGCGACTGTTATGGATCACCAGTAAATATCTGATACGCAGAGTATCACGACCCACAGGCTGAGAAGTGATTTAGAATGTCACTAGTGGGGGGCGCAATGCCCACTCTATTGGTTCTGCTTTCTTCTATGTCGGGCTGTGACCACTGCCCCAGGAGAAAGGAGATTTCTTTGCAACAGCTTTGTTATTCTTCAGAAAATGTTGAAGGGTCTATTTTTTATTTCCTAAATGATGTTCACAGATTCTTCTGAATTTTGGTGGGAAATTTTGGCCAAACAGAGGCTAAGGGACCGGCTCCATGCTTCTGCCCCAGTTAGAATGAGGAGAAATTAGACTCCAGGAGAATCTGCTGATGGGTTTCACTGTAATACAACATAGGAATCTGTCCAACCTGCATCTTCAGTTCCCCATCTGCCAAACATGTGGCCAAGGACCCCCATGCGAGCCATCACGGGAACAGCAGTCTACGGTGCAAACCACGCCATCGCAAGGGCTCAAATTCTGCACATTGGGATTTTTTTTTTCTTCTTTTCTGTTCACAGAAGAGAGCACAAGGCCAGAGTTGTTTTCAGAAGACAGAGTAGCTCTCATTTAAATTATTCAGAAGTTGTATTTGGCTGCATGTTGCGCTTCATTCTTAAGCCGGGATCACTTCCAAGAATTGTTTTTCTTTTTTCTTTCTTTTTTTTTTTTAAGCCCAGTGACTTTGGTAGCTGAGAAACAAAGCCACTTTCGTGAGTGAGCCCACAAAACTGTCAGTTAACACCACAGAAGAGGTCTGGAGTGGGTGGAGCTGATGTGGTCTGCGTGGGTGATGGGCACCCGCTGGGACTCAGCCACAGGGTAGTCGAGGAAGGAGGGGGATTTGTTGCTGGAGACGACATAGCCTTGATGGCTTAGTCTGGGGTTAGGATGGTGTCCAGAGTGCACCCCTTTTCATCCCAACTGCTGCAGGCAAGTGGATAGTAAAATGTACCTATTCATTAGCAATTTGGCACCCAATTGTGGGCCCAGGGAAATTCATTCCTGGGTATCGGCTCACATTCTCTTTTCTTTGGAGCTGGGTTGTAAGGGCTGTGTTCCAGGGGGAGTCATTCACCAAATATGAGTATAACTGAGCAGAACTCTAGGTCTGATTGATTAATGGGATTAACACAAAGTGGTTAGTTTTAAGTCAGGGCAGGGAGGGAGATGGAAGGGGGAGGGGAGAGAGAGACAGAGAGAGAGATGGCTTTATAGTTTAGTCTTTGTTACCAGTGTATTTTAATCCAAGCCAAAGTAGACTTGATTTAATTCATTTCAACCCAATTTAAAAAACATTTATTCAATTCTATTCAGCATCTCCCATGTGCCAGGATCTGAGAGCACCAAGATAAATAAGGCAAAGATGGAGATACACATAATCACCAGCATGTGCTGAGTGGTGTAACGGAGGAGCGTGTGAACGGCCCGGCCGACACACAGCACACCCTAGCCCCGCCGACAGACAGAGCGAGATCCCAAGTTCTGTTGTTGGCGACACTCCCTCTGTCTCTCCTGTTCACAGACAGACAGACGGACATGCTGTCCATCCTCAGTACCACCTTGGTCCATGCTGCCCTGGGTACTGTGGTACTGTGCCCACTGCTGAGGGCAGCCTGCTCCCTGTAGCACATCAGTTTTACAGCCATGGTCACCCATCGATGGCACCAGGCTGCACCCTCTGAGTTTGATTTCTCTCCTCTAGTTTCTGCCCCCTTTGGCTAAAAATGAAGAGCTGCAGAAGGGAAGAGTGAGGTGGTGTGCAAGGGAATGGCTGATCCATGCATGCTTTGATGGTGAGGGTTGAAAGGCAGCAGTAACAGAAAGTCGTGGGTCTTTTCAGGTGGCGTGTGACCTGGATACCTTCTTCACTGGCCCTCAGATGGGCTCACAAAGCCCATTTCTCCTCAATGATGGGATACCAGGTCTGACTGGGTCTCTATATCATTCATTATCTGAGCCCCTAAAACCCAGTACTGGCTGTGACACCTGGCTCTTGTCTCCTCTTAGGCATGTTTGAAACCTCTTCTGTTTGCAAAGTACGTGGCAAAGTTTCAGAGCTGTGCAATTATGGTCTGGATTCACGGAGATCCTGGAACAACTGCTGTGGTTGGTGCTTCTTCTGGTTTCTATAAAAAGCAGATGTGTATCATGTGCCCATGTGTGTGCTATGTGTGCATGTAGGTGTATGTAGATGCAGTGTGTGTGTACATGTGTATACATGTGCATGTGGGTGAGTGTATGTGTACACGTGGTCGTGTAGGTGTTAGTGTGGGTGCATGTGTGTGCATGTATGTGTATACATGTGTGTGCATGAGTACGTATATGCACTTGGGTACCTGTGTGTTCATGTATATGTTCATGTGGATGCATGTATGTGTGCTTGTGGGTGCATGTGCATGTGTATGTGTGTGCATGTGCATGTGGGTGAGAGTATGTGTGCATTGTGTGTGTAAATGTGGGTGCATGTGGATGTGCATTTGTATGTGTGGATGTGCGTGTTGGTGTGTGTCTATGCATGTGGGGTGTGTGCATGAGTGTGTATATATGTGTATGCATGTGCATTTGGGTACATGTGTGTGTGTGCATATGTGTGCGCGTGTGTGTGTGCATGTTGATGTATAGACATGTGGAGGACAGAGGACGGCCTTGGATATCACTCCTTACATGCCATCTTTCTTTCTTTCTTTCTTTCTTTCTTTCTTTCTTTCTTTCTTTCTTTCTTTCTGTCTGTCTGTCTGTCTGTCTGTCTGTCTTTTTTTTTTTTTTTTAGAAAGAGCCTCTCACTGGGCCTACAACCCCCTGACTATGTTCTGTGTTGGCTGACTAGCTCTGGGGCCCTTTCTCTGCCTCCCCAGTGCCAGGACTACAAGTGTACACCAGCACTCTCCGATTCTGCGTGAGTTCTGGGGACTCCGGCTCAGGTCCTTATACCTGCATTGTAAATAACTTCACTAAGACATCTCCCTGCCCAGTCAAGAACAGACTGCAGACATGGTCTGGATTTAGGTAGCTCATCCGGAAGTGACTCCAGGAGATGAAGGAGCAGGGAGCAGAGAAGAGTGAGAGCTGATGGTGAGAATGCCAGAACTGGCTACCCTGCCCCTCCAGTGGGCCCTTGAAGCCAATAGGATAGTGAGAACTCTGGTGCTGGCAACCCCGCCCACACAGGACCTGGCTACCCCACCCCTCCAGTGGGCCCTTGAACATAAGTCTAGGAAGCCCTGTAGGGAACTGTGGAGACTCTGCTCTGATCCGTGTGGTACAAAGAACTACTGCCCCTTCAAGAGCTGGAGCTGTAGGCCACCAATCCCTGCTCCTACTGATGGGGCAAGCAATGCAGAGGAAGACTGTGTTAGAAAATCCATGACTGTAGGTGCTCAACAGGGGGTGGGGTGGGGAACCCATTGGCGTGTGAGGGAGTGACATACTACAAATATGAACAAACTCTGAGAGGCAAGCCATTGGCATCCAAGCCAGAAACCCGTGGGTGATATCAGGTGGCAGGAGGTATGTGAGTTGGGTTGTGTAGAGCCCCGTCTGAGGTTTAAGATGTAACACCAAAACCAATTAATCCACAGACATTCCTTATGATGGGTTCTGTTTATGATGGAGAGCAAGACAGTAGGCAAGAGGTTATTATAGAAAGAGAGAGGACAAGCCAGAGTTCATGAGGACTCGAGGCACAGAAGGACGACTGATAAACCACAGACAACATCTCCCCAGGTTGTGGCGGACTCAGCTGCCGTGATTTCTGTCTCAGTGTATGAGAGAAAGGTGTGTGTGTGAGAGAGAGAAGTAAAACATTGTTTTTACAAGGAAAAACTTAATTACATTGCATTTTGTGTGTGTGTGTGTGTGTGTGTGTGTGTGTGATGGGGTGGGCGGGAGAAGATGGCTCAGCAGTTAAGAGCACTGACTGCTCTCCCAGAGGTCCTGAGTTCAAATCCCAGCAACCACATGGTGGCTCATGACCATCTGTAATGGAATCTGATGCCCTCTTTTGGCCTGCCAGTGTACATACAGATAGAGCACTCATATACATTAAATAAATAAATATTTTTTTTAAAAGAGCTTTTCATTGGATCCAATAAATAACCTCCTCTGGCAGGACCAGGTGTCCCTCTGACAAGATGCCTGGTCATCTACCTCTGCATCTCTTTCCAAGATGGTATCTGGTGTGAAGTATTGGAGGATACGTGGCACCATTTCTTACGCTGCCTTCAGTGAAAACCTAGTTTCCAGTATGGGGCTGATGGATATTTTGCAAAGTATGAAAAAAAAATAAGTTACCATAAAGAAATTAAAAGCGACATATGAAACCCAAGCTTGGATTTTTTATTATTAGGTTGAATGAACATAAAAGCTCTCTGTCAGACCACTATAAATGTTTTTTCCATACTTACTGTCAATTTCTGGACTTATCTTGTCATGACTAGTAACACATTCCACAGACTGGTACGGAGCCAGGGACCACACTGGGAGTAGCTCCCTCTCTGGAGGGAGTGATGTTCTCAGAGTCAGTCTCTAGGGAAGGCCTCTTACCCTTTCGGATTTTATTCAGTCTACATTGGTGGGATGCTCTTGGGGTTGTCCTGGCATCTCTTGGTATTTCTGCTGGTGGCTACACTCCAAGGCTTGACCACACCCCTCTGCCCAACCTACGGACCCAAAGGTTGACTTACATGGTTGGCCATGGACTGACCCCCTTGCAGCAGTCCTGTGGGGTCTCAGCTCAGGCCTTCCTCCTCTTCAAGGCTCTGAACTCTGAGTGCTTCCAGGGTGATTGTTAGAGATTTGGAATGAACAGCTGCCCCCCTTCAAAGGGTTGCTCTCACCTGCTTCACATCTCTAGGCAGAAGCCATAGATGGCTTCTGAGACTCACACTTTTTTTTTTGTCTCTGTTATTTCCTTTGTTTATCTCAACCTTCCATGGATTTCTGAAAAAGTCTTTCTCCATGTTTTTCTCTCCTCTTGAGTCTAATCTCAGTAGTCCTATCCTGATGATGGGTGATACTCTCCGTTTGCCTCCACTGTAGGAACCTTAGGCGTGTGAAGGTTTCCAGGAAGGGAGGGAGTCTCAGGGAGATACAGCTCACCGTGGGTCTGTGCACCCTGGCGTTCCTTTGTAAGACATTCCAGCCTCTCCTTCTCCATCAGCTGCCAGTCTCAGGGAGAATAGCATCCTCTCTCCCAGGGAAAGCAAACGGCAGCCTGGGAACTCTCAGTTCACCACCCTTTCAAGCACACCTGAAATCTGACCAACACACTAGAGGTAATGCAAGATGGGACCCAGGCCAGGTGGCTCAGGGAAATGCCAGGGACCAGGTGGACAGACCAGACAGATCACGGTGTCTGGGTGTGAGGGGCAAGAGTTTAAAGATGTCTTTTCTCTTCCTGTGTGACGGTTACAAGAGAGCTCAGGGCACCTCTGAATGGGTGCACACGTTCACTGGTGAACATGGTAAAGCCAGAAGAGGTGAGGGCAGGAAAGAAGTGGCTCTGGGCTGCCACAGAGACACCAGTAGGAGGGCTGGGATAAGGGAGGTTGGCGAAACTGGGCATGTGTTGGGCAATTTGAAGAGCTGGGCTTACCTCTTGGCTTACCTGCTTTGTAAACTTGGAGTCTTATCTGCATCTCCAGCATGCCAAGGTGTAGACAGAAGCCATGTCAGCTACCAGGGACAGCGAGAATGAAATTCCCAAGGTTCTTAGACTTTGTGACTGAGAAAAGAGGGTCATTAATGATTAAAAAAAAAAAAAGGATTCTGGCTAGGTGGCTGTTTGTAGACAGGGTTTTATTTTTATTTTTGATTTGTGTGTGTGTGTGTGTGTGTGTGTGTGTGTGTGTGCATATGTATTTGTGTGAAGGGATACATAAGTGTGTTTTGAGTGTAAGTGCATGCGTGTGTGTGTGTGGAGGTCACCCTGGAGTGACATCTCTCTGGCTGTTCTCCACTAATTTATGTCACCGTTTCATTTCATGTGTACAAGTGATTTACCTACATGAAGATACAATATGTGTGTGCAGTGCCCACAGAAGCCAGAAGAGGGTGTCAGATCCCCAGCAATTCGAGTTACAACTGATTGTAGATGCTGGGAATCGAACCTGCATCCTCTGGAAGAGCAACCAGTGCTCATAACTGCTGAACCATCTCTCCAGCTCTCATCTTGGTTTTCAAAGACAGAGTTTATCTCATTGGCCTGGAACTAGCCAATACCACTGGCTGGGCTGGCCAGAAAGCCCTGTCCAGGCAACATCTGCCTCTGCCTCTCTAGCTGGCCCTACAAGCAAATGCCATCACACTGATCTTTACAAACTCGGGTCCTTATGCCCGTATAGCAAGCACTTTACTAACTGAGCACCTTCCAACCTCAGGGTGTGTTTTAAATGCACTCACCTAGAAATGTCTGATTAAGTGAAGAGTCTGCAATGCTTCACTATTGACTCAAGGGCTGTAATGTCCGTAGCTGTTGTTTCACAACTACTGAGGACTTTCAAAGCATCTATCCACGG
This sequence comes from Mus musculus, assembly GCF_000001635.26. Taxonomy (NCBI): domain Eukaryota; kingdom Metazoa; phylum Chordata; class Mammalia; order Rodentia; family Muridae; genus Mus; species Mus musculus. Next base: position 1,462,351 of record NT_039634.4, on the reverse strand, counting down.
CACCCTCCAATTTCCCTGTTCCCTGGGGCTCTGGCTCATGACACTCGAGAAAGGTGTCCAGAAGATGGAAGTATTTTAGAAGCCCCCAGGTGATTGGAGATGGAGGCCAGGCTAGACCGTTATTCTCCACCCAGGTTAGATGGATCAGAGATGGAGTGGAGCATATCCTTGGTACCCTGATAAGGAGAGCGACAAGAAGTGTGCACAAGGTGTTTTTCATATTTAGGACTTTATTGCTGTGACCCCATGGCCACAGCAACTCTTATAAAGGACAACATTTAATTGGGGCTACAGTGTCAGAGGTTCAGTGCATTATCATCATGGCAGGAAACATGGTAGCATGCAGGCAGACATAGTGGCAAGAGGAGCTGAGAGTTCCACATCTTGATCAAAGGCAGCAGTGAGAGACTGTGAACCATACTGGGTACAGCTTAAGCATAGAAGACCTCAAAGCCCACCCCCACAGTGGCACACTTCTTCCAACAAGGCTGCACCTCTTAATAGTGCTACTTACTATGGGCCAAGCATTCAAACATGTGAATCTATGGGGGACATGCCTGTTCAAACCACCACAAGGTTTATCCAGGAGAAATGATATTTTACCAGCTCCCAGTCAATATATACGTGAAGTTGAATTACACCTGAGCTTCCCTGGGAAGTCCTGTATTTAGCTAAGGTATTAGTTATTTTCTGCTGCTGTGATAAAACATCACGACCAAAGCTGATTTAAGGAAGAGTCTATTTTGGCTTATGGTTTCAAGGTTGGGAGTTCCATAACGACCTGGAAGGCACGAAGTGGAAGGCTGAGAGATCACATCTTGGTACAGAAGCAAGGCAAGGCTATAAAACCTCACAGCCCAGCCCTAGCAGTGATAGCCTCCCTCCAGCAAGGCTCCACCTCCCAAAGGTTCCACAACCTTCCGGACAGCACCACCAACTGGGGGCCGAGTGTTCAAATATGGGAACCTGTGAGGGACATTTCTCATCCCAACTACCACAGCAAATCCTAAGCCATTCACAGTAGTCTCATTCAATGCCTAAGGAAACAGGGCCTCAGTCAAGTGGTTGTGACCTACCTGCCCCAGGTCATGTGGTGGACAAGAGCTGGATCCTTGTTCTTGAACATGGCAGCTAGTCAACCTTTAGCCCACTCAGATCATACCGTCATCTATAGCCACATAATTTAGTGAACTAGATAAAGTGATTAAGAAATGGGTTTTACTTCTGTTACCATACTATGTCAATACATTTATGAACACAAAATCACTGACAAGAAATTGTCTCAACCTCCTCAAGAATAACCATTTTCATGGGATCACATTTTTAAAGTTCACGTGACCTGAGCGGACTGTTACAGATAGTGTTGTCATACTAGCTAAGACGCAAAGTGAATTGCCCAAATGTAATCATCAGAAGGGCTAGGGTAAATCCTCTTGTACTTTAGATAATTCCATTTTAAAAATACAAATGGAGCCTTGGGTCTATTTCTCATAACCCCTGTCACCAAAGCTCATTGACAGATGTACAATGTGTTTCACATCAGCTTGCTTTGTGCACTATGCAAGTTGATAGGAATTATGCATTATGAAATTTTACGGAGGAGTTTGTGGTCACCATGTGTTATTGGGAACTGCTGTGCAGGCTGCAGACAAATTGCCTCTGAGACAGACACCGGGGGAAGCATTGCACAGGACTAGTTAGTCTCTTAGGGCACAGAACACTCCAATCTGACTCCTTAGCATTACCAATAACACACCAGTAATGCTGAAAGAGAAGCCTAGGGATTCCCCTTAGGGAATGCGCCCATCTTTCAACAAAGGCCATCAGAAATTGGGGTGAGTGTCCTGTGGGGAGAGAGACCAGGGATGCCACATAAGCCATCCTGATCTAGCTTTCTGATATTGCCTTCCTTTATCTGGTGGTGTCTGTGTGTAGTGGCCACTGGAAGAGGTTGTACTTGACATTTGAGGGAGAAGGACCTCCCTTAGTGATGCTCAACTTTACCCAAGCTGGACCTATTTCCAGGATAGAGAGCAGCCCCAGTTGGTCCAGTAGGGGCTGTGGGAAGGAACTCAGGCATCCGAAGCCAGAGCATCTCTAGTGCTGGCAATCCTCAGATGGCACTGTCTGCAGCAGTGGAGCTCGCCGGTGACCCCCATGTGCCAGTGTGAGGAGCTACACTCCAGATCTCAGTTGAAACTGAGATTTCCTTCCTCCTGAGCATTTACTGCAGGAGGACAGCTACCCTGCCCATATTTAACACATGCACGCGCGGAGCTGCTGGGCCATAAAGTGAGCTCAAAGACTCTCAGGCAAGGACAATAAAGACCAGACCTTCCAAAATGATAACCAGGGTTTTATAACTCATAACGCCATGCCTGCTATATTAAAAGTGGAGGACTTTTTTGAACTGCAACTTTTACATACCAATCCAATAGCTCTTCCAGCTTTGAAATACCCCCAATTTGAATTTTATAGGGATTATTTTTATTATAGGTAAAACAATTAAATCTCCATATTGGAGGACATAAACCTTTTAAGGCCCTTCTTAGACTATCAAAAGAAAAGGACGCTTATATTTAACAGGTGTGACAACCCAGTCCAAGACGCTCTGCCGAAAAGGAACTTGATATTACCCAGTGACAAACGCTTAAATTAATCCAAAACATCTTTTTGGATAAAAGGGGTTTTAAAAAGAATTAGACGGACCACAAAACTTTATATGGGAAGACGACCATCTCTTGGGTGAGATCCTTGAAAATACTAATTCTATTGGAATGTGTCAAGCAATGTTCCTCAAAGCCTTCTTTTTAAGTAATGTTTTAACTTAATTGGAGTGGCTGCGTTTGTCCGCAGTGTGTGCAGAGTGAACCCATCTGTGTTGCTGTGTCCCCCTGACCTCACAAATTAACTTACTGACTTACTCCATCCAAACTTATTTCCTCCGATCTGACCTCAGCCATCCATCACACTGACAACACTGCGGTCATGGTAGGGATTAGATGAGCAGAGAGTGCTTTGTAACTACAAGGTGAGCCCAGCTGAGGAGAGGTAGAGAAGGTCTATACCATCTGTGCAAAACTGGGTTCTGGATGCTAAGGTCCTTCAGAGTTAGGGATCACAGCTTTGTGAAAAGGCTCAGCATGAGTGGTCCATCCACCCCTCCATCTATCCTTCCTTCCATCCTTCCTTCCTTCCCTCCTTTCATTCCTTCCTCATCTCTCCCCTTCTCTCCGTCCCTTCCTCTGTCCCTTCTTCCCTCCCTCCTTCCTCTCCTTCCTCCCTCCCTTTCTCCCCACTCTCCCCTCCTTCCTAGCCTCCCTCCCTTCCTCCCTCTCTTTCCCTCCCTCCCTTCCTTTCTCCTCCCCCTCCTCCCCCTCCCTCCCTCTCCTCCCCCTCCCTCCCTCTCCTCCCCCTCCTTCCCTCTCCTCCCCTCCTTCCCTCTCCTCCTCTTCCTCCCTCTTTTCCTCTTTCCCTTCCTCCTTCCTTACTCTCTCCCTTTCTTTTCCTTCCCTTCCTCCTCCTCGTCTTCTTCTCCCCATTTTGGTTTTGTTCTTTCCTTTTAAGAGATCCCCTATCTGTGTCTAAAGGACCTTTTGGAGAAAGGTGGGGAGGGGTAGTGGGAGGGGAAACTCCACAAATGAACCTGTGTTGATTATGTTTTATGGCTTGGATTTGGTGAAATTGTCATTTTCTCTACTCTCATTGGCGGTTTTTTTTTTTATTTTTAGACCATGTCCATTTGTCACTGAGGGCCCACGCTGCCCTCAGCTGTCATTTTATGAATCATTGTTATCCTGGGGGCTGTTGAGGATTGAGGGATGGACCAGGGCAGCAATGGGTTAAGAAACAGAGGCTGTCTGCTCCCTGGGGTCCCCAGCTCCCCAGATGGGTTCAGAACCTGTTCACTTCACAGAGCTCCCCTAAATGTGAAGGGACTCCTGGAGTAAGTTTTACAAATTAACAATCGAGAATAGAATACAGTGAGAGGATTCGGATCCAGAATAACTGGATGACAGAAATAAAGACCCCAAGTGTACATGTGATAATTAAAGGGAGAGTCAGGGTGAATATTTTAAAGACCCCATAAAGGATGACATTGTAAGTCATGAGTTACTGGGGCTGAGGATGTCGGCTCAGTTCGTGGAGTGCTTGACTTCTGCTTGCTAGGCTCTGGGTGAGGTTCTGGGTGCTCACTAGGTTCTGGGTGTATGAGCGCTCCTATGGTTCCAGAGGTAGAGGTAGGAAGTCAGGGTTCTTCTCAGCTACATAGTAAATTTGAAGTCAACCTGGGCTACGAACATACAAACAAACACGGTACCAGTGAGCACAGGATGGACTAGGCAGTAAAGGACTAGGCAGACGATGATGGACAGGATGAGAGATACTTTGACTCTGCATTCTGACCTTTGAATGGCTGCTGTCTTGCCAAGCAGAGCACAGTGTGTTTGCTGGAAACTTTGTTTCCAATACTAGTTTTGATTGCTCCCTCTTCTTGTCCACCCTGGGAGAGAGGTGGGTTTGTATCTGAACCCTCATGATGGGGCAGCTGGTCTAGAAATTCCCAAGAAGGACCCTAGCAATTTCACAACAGAGGACAGTTTTACAGGGAACTGCTTTGTTTCCTAGTTAGATCAGTGAGCTCATTTTGGCATCTGTGGGGTTAAAGGTCACACTAGAACCCATAAGTTTTGGAATAGGCAATATCTGTATTCAACTATTTAGACTCACTTTTATTTTATTTTTTCCCCTAGCAAATGCAAATAGAGCTCCCAAAGTTTTATTTATTTATTTATTTATTTATTTATTTATTTATTTATTTATTGTTTAAGTTGCCTAGTGCCTAGGGAGGAGCCTGCTGGCGCTGTCCACAGACAACCCTAAACCTGACCCAGACTTGGGGGTCTCTTGGTGTTTTTTTTTCTTCCCTTTCTCTCTCTCTCTTTTTTTCTATTATTTTGGCAGACTTTTTGGAATGTCTGGGAGCTAAGGGCTTTGCTTCATGGAGCAGAATTCTGAAGCAAGAAAAAGAGAAAGTTATAGACTAAACCACAGAAAAGTAAACAGTCTGCAGTTAAAATAACTCCACTTTCATTGAAAACACCCCTCCGTCACAATCGGACTTCTGTGTGCTACGCTCAGTAAAACGGCATGTTAATAGCGCCCAATTAATAGATTATGTTGCGTAGCCTTAAAAGTTGAAGGAGTTTTAATTACTATTTTTCAAATTAAAAGAGCGCTTATTCGCCTCCTGCCCTGGGGCGGCGGCGGCGGGGAGTGGGGGGGGGGGTGCGACGACGACTTAGCTTTCTTTCTGGCTGTTTGCTGAAATTCTTGGCTGTTAAAGTGAGTCGAGGGAGGGAGATGGGTAGTTTTCAGGCTGTCGGAATGGGGACAACATGTAGGAGGGCGCTGGGGTCTTGAAGGTCCCGATGCCCACAGGAAAGGAAGACGGAAAAGCATCAGGTAAGTGGGACTCTGGGATTTTGATGTTGGAAATCATTCCTGACCTAGATGTCTGAGGGGCTGTGACCTTAAGCCCTAGAACGAAGGAGCATTGCCCAGCCTCAGCTGTCACCAAGCTTGTCTGTACCTCCCAGCATCCTGGCATCCAGCTTCTCCCAAAGCAGATCCCTGGCCTCAGCATCTGGTAGTTCCTGGATTCTTATTAAAGGTGATCCCCCTCAGCACCCACGTCTCTTCTTTCCCTGGGTGAAACATGGACAGACTTTTCTGTTAGCATCCAAGGCAGCCCAAGGGTTGTTTTAAACTTCTGCAGACGCACACACTTGAACTTTTATGTTGTAACCAGACCGGGTAAAAATACAATACTACTTCTTAAAAGCAGTCAGGACTTTGGAGGAGCCGCACCTCCGTGGCGCCACTTCCCACCAGAGTCCCGCCAGGTCCCCTTGCATCCCTACCCCCCCCCGCCCCCCTCATCCCCCATCGTTCTCTTTGCACAGCTTAGCTCCGGGAATTGCCTCTGGGCTCTTCTCTGCTGGGCAGGCTCCGTGCAACGGAGGATGCTCCCTCTGTTCCGCTGGTCCGTCTAAGCTCTTGTCTCTTCCTCCTCCCCTTCCTCCTCTTCCTCTTCCCCATCTCTCAGCCCTGCCTGCTGACCCTGCAAGGGGCGCGCCTTCCAATCCTGCCCCTGGACACGAGCCCCCTGGCGTTCAGGGACACGAGTGCACGCAATCCCGCCACACAGAGGATCTCCATTCACACTTGCACGCCCACGCGCACTTGCACCTGGTCCCCGCATCCCGCGCATCCGCCCCGCCCCCAGCACACTCCAGGCTCGCCCGGGCTGCCTCGGGCCAGCCCTGCTCAGTGATTGGCGGGAGCCAGAGCTTCCCCAAGGTCCGCGCCACAGCAGGAGCTGAGCCACTCAGCACCCTGAGAGTCAGTGCTGCCCGGCCCGGCCCGGCATGTGCGTGGGCACACGCGGGCGCGGACACGCGCGGGTACCCACGAACTGGACAGACCTTCCCCGACGGCAGCACCGGGCTCTGGGTAAGTCCTCCGTTTCTCGTGGTGGCGGAGTCCTTCGGAACCACAGTGGCCAAGAGGCTGTGGACTTGTCAGTTCCAGCAACAGTGTTGGGACAGACATGCGTATGTGGGAGGCAGGCTGTGGGTCACAGCTGGTGGGTGACATCTGGGTGAGGGCGCGGAAGGATGCAGTCTTTCGAACCAGGTTATAGATCTGTGCCCTCCTCTCCCAGGGTCCCTCTTCACCTCCGCAGACTGCCAGACTGCGCTCCCAGATCGCCGACCACCTTTGAAAAGTTGGGGATGTTTACAAATGTGGTTATAGTTTCTTTTCTTCTGAAATCTCACTTTTCGCTGTTACACAGTAGGCAGATGTCTGTGACAAGCGCTGCACCCTTGTTGTTTTTTAGCTTAAGGCTTAAATGTTATTATTAGTGGTTTTATAGCAGTCTAAACTGCCCGAAGGACGCGAGATTTTAACGCAAATGTGGATTTCACAAATTCTTTGTGGATGTAAAGATAATTTCGTTTATTCCCAGACTACCGTAGATGCTAAAGATTTCACTGTGCACGTGTCTATAACTTTGGAGTGCGAGGAAACTTCCATCCTGGGCCGGGCAACACACTCGGGTGTAGAGTGGCCGTCATCTTTGCAAGCATCCTCCATTCACTCCAAGGAGTTACAGTCCCTGGACCTAAAGCTGTCACATTTGTAGAAGTAACCCTTGCTCTGCTGGTATCCAGCTCAGGGGCTCTGCTCTAGCCAAGGTCTGTCAGCATACAGGAGTTAAATAAAACCCCAACCAGACAAATGAACTAACCAGTGTCAAACAGTGAGCTACTAATAACGAAACAATAATTTTATGTAACACAGGATGCGCTGTAGCAATATGTGGCTAATATGTAAAGTTTTTAATTCTCAAGAAAAACTATAGGAGTCGAAGACACATCACAAATGCTCTTTGTGGTTTTGGAAACTCGTCTGATTTGGACTGTGTTGCCAAGCTAGAAAGTGAGAATTCTAAGTTTGGAAATATTTGTTAGTGACTATAAAAATTCTAGTACCACCTAAAATTACCAATTTTGAAACTTCATGCTTAATGCTGTTTTGCTTTTAAAATTCTAGGCAGTCTTATAACGCATTTCACATTTATTCTTTTCACAAGCCCTTGGTGACTAAATCCAACCAGTTCAATTAAGATTTTTAAAGTCGTTGTTTGTTGTCAGATGGCTGGGAACACAGGGCTGCATGCACACCTGTGTGCAAGCATCCTTCCACCTCTTTTGCAGGATTTGTGTGATATTAAATAAAAACTTTGTTGACATTTTCATTCTTAAAAAAATCAGATGTTTTATACATGGTAAAGATGCCAGTGGCATAGCAGATTTATAACCAAGAAGTAAGTCATACCTGAGATATGTCCAAAATGATTTTAGCTTCCTTGCTAATCTATAGTCTTGTGTGGTATGCATTTATTAAACATAACCTCATATCAGAATTGAACACTTCCTTTCCTAAAAGTAGTGTTAGCTCTGATTTTTCTTGTTCATTATCTTAATAAAAAATCGAATAAATCAAATCAATCAAGGGAGCATTTATTTCAACATACACAGGAGCTAATGTTTCAAAAGCCCTTTCCTATTCCCCCGTGACAAACATTCTCAGGTTTGCACTGGTCATCAGAGCCACGGTTGTGGGAAAACTGTCAGGTTGAATCAGTGTCTTGTGGCCAGCTCTGTCACAGGTCTCCATTCAGACTTGTTGATAGAGGGACACCTACCTCTTTCTAAGAAAGGGAGACTTATCAGAGCTGGGGCTTGCAAGACCTTAAACACAGGAGTTAGGTCATATAGGAGCCCCTGCTTTGTGATGCTGGGCTCACCGCTGTCTCTGTAAGTGCAGGTATCTTGTTCCCTGCCTTATTACGTCTTCTCTGCAGGACTCACTGTTCCATTGCAGCGGGACACATGGGACTTTGGCTGCATTTCTCTGTAAGAATAGACTCGCCCACGGAGGCAGTACCTTCAACGCACGGCTTATACTCTTCACCTAGAATTTGAGATGCTTTAAAGCAGGCTCAGCGTTCATTAGAGAAATGAGATGATGTAGTGGAGGCGTTTAAACAGAAAGGAGACTGAAGTACTCGGTGGTCCTGGTGAGTGCATTTTTGAAGTCTGTTGATACGGGGGTGGGTGGTGCACAGGAGGGCACAGCTTCATGTTTAGTATTTCTCATCAGTATTTCCAACACCCTTCTTCATGGGCAGTTGTTAGCTGTTAATATACATGGGGGCTATTAGACCTCTCTGATGGATCTCGCCAAGGCAGTGTTGGAGGTAACCAGAGAATCCTGTTTACTTATACTTCTGTGAACAGGTTTTGTAAAATATCCAGGGATGTGTTCCTCCCTTCAACATTACAGTTTATATCAATCGTTTTAGTATCAGAGAGAGAGAGAGAGAGAGAGAGAGAGAGAGAGAGAGAGAGAGTGAGAGAGGATTTGGTGCTCCGTGTTTGCGAATCTAGGGCCTTAGTGCGGGCGGCCGGACAGGCGAGAACTAAAATTACTTTCCTAAATTTAAGCACAAGTAAAATGTAGACAACAGCAAGAAATTAAAGGGTGCGTCTAAAAGTGGAGCTCTCTGTCTAAGTTCTGGATGTGAACTAACTTTTGAGGTCTCCTATTTTCTTAGTAGCTGGTCATAGGCAGGAGGGCTCCCGTGTCTGAGAAGCAATCTTTTAATGCCGGAAGGACGCAGTATGCCTTAAAGCGTGTGCAGAAAGATCAGGCTTGCTCAACAGGCTGCAAATGAGTGTGAGGCAGGCTACTGAGGTGAGGTCGCCTAAGACATTCTGATCTGGGAGAAACAGACACCAGATCAGACCTGGGGCGAACTGTGAGCATGCTCGAAGAGTTTTAAAAATGTAGTTGTTTCATGTACAATGCAGCCCTCGATCTTGAACTGGATAACTGGAGAGGGGATTTCTATATGTGTTCTCATCCCAAGTGTGACTCTGTAGGGCTAATATTTTTTTCTAGTAATTCTTCCTGCAAAGTGAATTCGAGAGAGAGAGAGAGAGAGAGAGAGAGAGAGAGAGAGAGAGAGAGACGGGGGTGGGGTGGGGGGTGGGCACACCATCCCATTGCATGGGAAACAGCATGACAGCCGATCTAGGGAGACTTCTGAGAAATGAATCGCATTTTTACACTTCTGAGTGGTTCGGCAAAGTTTATCAAGTTTTACAGAAAGGGAAGAGGTCTTGTGTGCAGGGGACAGAGGAGGGAAACCTCATTCAGTGATGTTGCCGTCATCCTGTTTTCAGTAAGCCATTCTTGGCTATTTGTGTAAGGATTCATTTATTTTCCTGACCCCCACATGGGAATATAGATTCTTGGGGATCAGAATTGGAATTGCAGTTGCTATGTGACAGGTGAAGGGGTGGGAAGAGCACTGCTTTTCTGGGTGCTAGGGAGGTCTGCGTGGTTGGTTACCTGGAGGGAGGGTTCCCTAGTGCGTGGTTGGACTTCCTCAAGGGTGGAATCGCCTGGTTCTGAATGTCTGCTGGGAACCAGGATAGGCGTTTCAGGCACTCCATGTCTGTTTCGGGCACTCTCTGCTTTGTGGGACAATAAGAAAAACCCAAGCTCTTGGTAGGCCTGGAACTTCATGCTGCCTCCCTACAGCAGTGGACAGGAATAGTGATAGGAAAGTGTTCTTCCTTCTAGACCCTGAGACTTGGGCAACCCTTGGTGGCTTAGTGGCTATGAGACAGGACAGCCTGTTGTGTGCCTCACAGTCTGGCTACTAAAACTTCAGAATTTATAGTCACTTTCTATACCTGAGATCCAGTGGCTCTTTTCTGCTAGATCTCTGGCCAAAGAAGGGGCAGGGGCAGATGGTAGGGAGATGCAGCCTCTTGGGTCCATCCCTCCTCCCAGGGCTTCTGCAAAGCAGTCCTTCTTGGTGACGGTGTTTGTTGAGGCTGGGGCTTAGAGCAGAGGAGGGAGAGCCCTGGCTCCCTGGTATCTTGGGGGTCAGAGACTGTACTGAACAGAAACCTCTCCAGACAGGCAGGTTCCACAGGACTGCCTGAGGTCTGTCCATCTGCCACCACTCCTAGGCAGAGGTACATGTGACTGGGAAAGGAAACCAGGTTCCCATTTCCTAACTGAAGAATTGGGCTTTTGTCAGTGATGCCGTTGGACCCCAGAAAGCTGATGTGACAGGCTTAGCTGTGACAGGGCCTTCCGGGACCCGAAGAAAGCGCTGGACAGAATTCTGCTGAATTAAGTCACTTCCCGTAGTTCCTTGGAATCATATATGGCTCCCTTTGAAAGACTGGTTGTGTGAAAGCTGTGTCCCCCCAGCAATGCTGCAGGCAGAGCTGGGCTGATAGCAAGGCAGATGCTGTAGCATCACACTAATGATAAGTTTATAATGCATGGAGAGACATGTCACATGCTGGTACCACGCTGCTGTCTGTAGCTGTGAGACCAGAGGTGGGAGGTGTCAGAGATTCCAGGAACCGAGTAGCCCTGTGCACACCTGCCTGTGTGTGTAACTGATGCACAGAACTGTGCTCAAAGCTTTAGTAAATGAGGAGGGAAGGTCCAGAGAACGGACGGAAAGAATACGTAAGGGGTACCTGGTTGGAGGGTGGGGATGGTCACCATCCTGCGAGACGTTCAAAGAGGCAGAGACGTGACTGTGACTGCCTAGACCTAAGCTGAGCATCATAATTCACAAAGCACGCATAAAAGGAAATGTTCGGAATCGCAGGGTCTGAACCCGACACCTATTAAGTTAAATGTTTCCGAAAGCCAAGATTTCCTTTTGTGGGGAGTAAGCAAGGTAAAAATTTTGTAAGGAGTCAGCTGCCTCCCCCAACCCCTACCCCCAGGGATGCCCTGAAAGCTGCCCCACTTTGGTTAGCACCGTGTCAACGTCACCATGTCAGCCTCACCACGCCCGAGAAGCTTCCTTCCCGTGGATGGGGTCTGTAATCACGAAAAGTTTAAACCTGTCTTGTGTAAGGCTTGCTCTTTTTGCACCACACAGCAGCAAGATGACAGAATATGCAAAAGTGGCGGGGGGGGGGGGGGAAACAACTTGCCTTTTCGGTATTAAAAAGTACTTAAAAGTACTTTCCAGTCTCTGTGACCCTGGGGGTGTGGTTTGCTTTACTGCAGGGTTTTAAATAGGAATAAAGACAATTAAGATCGAATCTAAGAAGCATTCCAGGCTTTTGAGAGAACATATGCTAGATCAGCATGCGAGCAGTATTTACCTTAAACCCTGAGACCCACCCAAAGCCTCTGCCTTCAAGACTGAGAGATATTTATGGCTTTCCATTTGCCGTATCAACAGGAAATCATACTGTAGCTGCAGTAGTAACAATTCTAAAGTTATAACGTCCTGCGATGAAGCTGAGTTTATTTATTTATTTATGTATTTATGTATTTGTTTATTTATTTATTGCAGTTTGCTAATACTTGCAAATATAGGTGGCCAGGCAGAATGCCCCAAAGCAGTGCTTCCCTCTGAGTGCCCTGTAACTTGATTGCTTGTCATCTAGAGGTAATGCGCTGTAACCCGTCACAGGTCCCTGTAACGTAGCAAGGCTCTACTTGTGTGCATTAAGAGTGCCTGTGCGACTTGCACTGAGCAGCACTATTACTAATTTTTAACAAAAATTAAGCATCAAATCATGATAAATTTTATTTCATTAATTTTAAGTGACTTGAAAACACGTTACAATTTTATTGATCTCCTATTGAATTCAAGCACTGTCCTAAAAGTTAAATGGCAAGCATGTATCAAACAGAGATTATTAAAGCACCACACTTATCGAGAGATTAGACACACTGTTGAATCTTTATTGGGAAATGCTGGAACATTCTGGCATGCAGCCCATCTGTCCACCTGTGTGACTGACTCCAGAGAGCTGTGGTGTACCTTTCACTTTCTCTTTTAAATAGTTATATGGGTAGCATGTGACCAAGACTCCTCTGGCTTCCGATAGTTTTTGCTGAGGAGAGGGTATCCGGGCTAGGACACTCTTAAGGCCAGGTCTTTGGGACAGTAACCTCCAGGTGGAAGATAACACAGACTACATGTGCACCAGAGAATGCAGGGACCGCATAGGAGACAGAAACAGAGTTGTGACTGTTTAAGACTCTTGTCTTTGGGTGTGATGTGACTGGCTGATTTAGTTTCTGCTTTGAAACCCCCACCCCCAAGCGATGGACTTTAACCTGGGGTTACAGCAACAAACCCACTCCTTCCTCATGCTGCTTTGGATCAGGGTAGTTTATTACAGACCTGAAACCACAACAGGGTGAATTTACATGCCTTAGTTTCCAGAGGTCGATCAGGCATACACCATAGAATCTACAGAGTGGACGTGCGCGCGCGTGCACCATGAAATAAGGCGAGCACACACGGATGGGTGCCAGCCTCAGTGGTGGCTCCTGTGTGATGAGAACCAATGGGTTTCATGGATCATGCAGCGGAGACAGCCCCGTGCTAAGCTCTGGGTGGGTTTCTGTTGCCGACTCAGCTCCTCCATGTAAGTCTTTTCTTCCTAGTGGATTTAGTTTTGGCCTCAGCATCCAGAGTCGTCCAAGAGTAGATTTCATCTTTTTTTCTTAATATTTTATCTTATTTTTAAAATTAATTTATTTTTTATACTCCATATTCTACCCCCCTCATCCACCCTCCAACTGATCCACATCCCACACCTCCTCTCTACTCCCTTGTCTCCACATGCCCCCGCCACACACCATGTGACCTCTAAATTCCCTGGGGTCTCCAGTCTCTTGAGGGTTAGGTGCATCATCTCTGAATGAACACACACGTGAAAGTCCTCTACTGTGTGTGTGTTAGGGGCCTCATATCAGCTGGTGTATGCTGTCTGTTTGAAAGATCAGGTAGATTTCACCTTAAGAGGGCTGTGTATAACCCCACTCAGCCAGTATCATTGACCCCTGTGAGCACTGTATTCTTAATCTGCCTTTACATATTTCCCCATCTTTTCTCTTTAGATTCCACTATATCTGTTTGTATCTACAGTATTTTAGAGATTCTTGATAAATTGTACGTGTCCCTGTGCACCACTTTTTGGGGGACAATAGTCCGTGTCCTAAGACTTGAACACTCTGGTCCTTGCCTTGGGAGGACCAGAAAGTGCTCTCCAAAGTTAAGGCAGTGAGTCGATGGTGATGGGGTTGGGTCTGGACAGACTGCAGAGCGGTGTGAGAGGCAGGTTCTGTGAGTGTTTGGCTTGTGGGCAGTATGGAGCCCTGAAGCTGGATCACATGCAATGCAGGAAATACATAGACCCCATCCTGAAGTTTGGAGAGACGGAGCTACATAACAGCCTCAGTGACCCAAGAGTGACTCAGAAGAATAAAATTCCTGGCAGAGAAAGGGAAGGCAGGGAGCTGTGGGAGATGGCGGGTGACGCCTCACCCAAGGGCATAGGTCCCCCTTGCTGTGACTGTGCTGCCCCCAGTTTTCAGAACAGGTGCCTCAGGGACTATTGCAGTTCCAAGTTAGCAACAGCGGTCTACAAGGGCTGTCCCCAGTGCCCTGCTTGTCAGGGGAGGCAGAGACCAAGTCCTGTGTAAGTTTAAAGTGTTGTAGGCGAAATTGTTCGAGGAAAACGGAATGAGAAACGTTAATTCTAATACGGTAGCTCGCAGAGCACATGTCCAAAATACTATTATTTCTGAGGTAATTCGAGTACCAGTGTGGTTACACTGGTGAGCTATTTTGGATTGCTTTTCTCCACCCCACTGCCCCGTATTAGATGCAGTTTGTGGATCCCACCCACAGCCTAGTCCCACCCAGGGGTACCACGGTAGCTACATGGCTTTGGCTGCCATTTTGGCCATTGCATCTTTAGAATGTTCAGCTTAGGGTTCCGGTGGACTGTGAGCAGTGTTAAAGCTTCATAAATCACTTTATAATTTATAACCAGAGTAGATTTTTTTTTAGGCACAGCATCTTCACCAACAACATCATCCAAAGCACAAGTATGGGAACAAGTCTGAAGACAACAGAAAATCAAATAGAAACTCGCTCAGCACTACATCTGCAGGTTCCCAGCGGTAACGAAAATATACCGATAATTTTCTATTGAGTCAGTTCATGCCACTATCTATTACTATTGCTATCAATTATTCCATGGTGCTGGGGATTGAACCCAGGGCTGCATATATACTAACTTCATGCTTTCAAAGGGCCAAACAAAATACTTGCTTTCAGACTGAAACTTTATATCCTTGGTAACAAATGGCGTTGCCTCTGTGGGACTTATGCCCTGACAGCTTCATGCACATGAAATATTAGCGGGCATCCGCTATTTAAATATAATCCCACTATCGTGACACAGCTCCCATTCTGTGGGTCTCCCGAGTGCTGTGCCATTTATCACTTGAAGATGTTGTAAAGTGCTGGTACCCCAGTGCGTAGAGGACTATCAGTGGTCTGGACCAATGCAGAATTCACTTTCCAGACGGTGTGATCTTACAGTGTGGTAACGGCAACTACAAGGGAAATCGGATCTTCCTAAACCAAAGTGCACAGCTGGATGTTACAGAGCTAACAGGGGCTGCACACTGCTCTTTGTGACTGCCTGTGTCCCTTCTGTGACATGTGTCCCTTCTGTGACATGTGTCATTGATTAGCTCACCTGTCAAACTATGCTTGCTTTAGAGCCAACGCCTCCTTGAGTCTTT
Source organism: Mus musculus (assembly GCF_000001635.26). Lineage (NCBI taxonomy): Eukaryota > Metazoa > Chordata > Mammalia > Rodentia > Muridae > Mus > Mus musculus. The sequence goes on along the minus strand of NT_039634.4, from coordinate 1,447,114 downwards.
ATGCAGAGGCAAGGCTTCACGAGCAGGTTTACGCTCACCCCTACTTCCTTGAGTAAGAAGCTTGCGTTCAGCTCTGGATCCTGCAGTGGAGTCAGTCTTAGCCCATGGCTCCCTGTAGGTGTGTGTTCCTGTTGATGCCAGTGCATATTAAGGGGATTTCATTCTCTTGCTTTGGTTTACTATTCCCTGCAGGCGTGCATACCATAAAAGAACCATTAAAAAAGATCTGTTAAACAAAATATGCAAGGCTTCTCTCAACTCCAATCGCTGTATCAGATTTTATACCTCATTCAGGCGGTTGCTGGTGGCCAGACATTAATGGAGAGGAATATCTCTTGGATTTTTAAACAAAGGGAACTGCCAAAGTTCTACCCACTGTCAAATATCTCTTTCTAGCTGGGATGCTTCATTGCCAATCACGTAGAGGCAGATAGGAGAGCAAGACTTTACATAGTTGACTTCTGTGCCTTCCAGTGTGGCACTACAGGGAATGTCACAGCCCAGTCCTACCTCTTGGGTGTATGTATGTATATGTGTGTTTATGTGTGTATATGTATGTATATGTATGTATGTATATGTGTGTTTATGAGACAGTGTATGATTTGTATTGGGCCAACCCTAAAGTGTTATGTAGCCAAGGCTGGCCTTGAACCCCTCATCCTCCTCTCTGCTGGGATTACTGGTTGCCACACTCCATTATGGGGTACTGGGGGATGGAATGTAGGATTCCATGAACACTTAGCTATGGAGGTGACATCCTGAGCCCGGTTCTATGCCTCATTGTGTGATGATGGCTTACCGGATGGAAACCTTTTAGAGGTAGATGTTTTCTGTTCCCAGTCACACTGGAGGTAGGCAGATGGATGCTTGCACAACATCCATTTAGTTCAATTTCCCATCAGAGGACAAATTAACTTAAAATCCAAACTGCATCGAGAAAAGCACAGCAGACGAGGACTTCTTAAATAGATGTCACTTGGGTGACCTTCGGTGCACACGTGTGAATACAGAAACACATGAGTTCGATGATCTCAACACAGGGTGAACATGATAACACGTTGATGGAAGCTATGTGCGTTTCACTCATCCTGGAAAAAAACTTCTCACCCAGCAACCAAGGACCCCATATGTTCTTCCAGGGAGGGGTTCGTATGCATCGCCTCTGTGTGTGTGTGTGGGTGGGTGGGCGGGTGGGGATACTGACAGTTTGCCACATCGTTGAGGAAGACCCTGGAACAAACTGCTCCACGCAGGATTACCAATTCATGGATTCTGTTCCCAGGGAGGGGCAACGGAGCTGACAGATCACACTCGTGGGTGTGAGAAGCCGAAGAAGAACTCTTGGAGTGTGTTATGTTTGGTTAAAGTTGTGGTCATCACCGCAGTGGGGCTAGATTTTCCCCTTCAGCGTCTATGTTACAGCGGTGCGTGGGTGAGCTCAGCGACCTTACAACTGACGCCCAAGTCACCTCATAAAGTCTGACCGTGGCTAAGCCTTTCCCGTTCCCCGCTCAGCGCACACAGCTCTCCGCCTCTCCCTCAGCATCAGGCTTCTTCCCACTGCTCCTGGCTTGCTCCACAAGGTGGGACCCACTGACCTCAACAGTAAAGTCAGCAAAGTTTTACCTGAATCCATGCACAGATGAACAGAAACAAGCCCTCGGGCCTAATGAAATCAGGCTGCAGATCTGCCTTGCCTTCAGAATAGCCTGCCTCTGCGTTCTGTTCCCTGTCTGGTTCTCATGGAAATTTGTGTCTGGGAATGAGGGGTTGCTGGAGCAGATTTTCTGGGGCAGGTGCTGTATCCTTTGTCCATTCCCATTGGGTGTCAGGACCCTTTGAGGGGGTGAAGAGGGCCGAAGCTTCGGAGATAATACTACCAGTCTACCCTTTAAGAGGACAATTATTCACAAATATGCACTAGTCTGGGGGTTTCAGTACAGGAAACATATCCCACTTAGTTTTATCCTTCCGTAAATATACATGGAACTCTCTGTGATGTTATTTCTAGATGCCTCACATACATAACTTCAGGTCTGCATGTGAAATGATGGCTCCAGTTTTTGTTCTTTGCAGAGGGACGTAGCTTGGGGCCGGACAGAGCATAGGTGTAGTCACTCTTCAGGAGGTTATGAAGAAAGGCAATTAAGAAGAGATAACGAGGGTCAGAGTTGGATTTTTCTGTCAAAGGAACGTTTGTTCCCAGTCTCTGTACTGGCAAATAAAAATAAGAATCCTGGGTCAAAGAAGTGAGGTGGGCTCTGAGGTTCTTAGTAAGAGTATCTTATCTCATGTACTTGAGAAGAATGGAAATATGTCTTCCATGTTTTGTATTCCCTGTGCCACCCCCCACGTCTTCTCCCAGCTTCTCTCCCATCTCCCCCGCCCCAGCTTCTTCTTCCTTTCCCTCTTTGGTTTTATCTCTACTGCTTGATGCCCTAGACAATGCGCAGTTGCCTTTGTATTTCCAAAAGACTCCATAAATACACAAAATCAAGGTCTATGGAGATGGCTCAGTTAGTAAAGGGCTTGCCAAGCAAGCACGACCAACCAAATTTGGATTCTCATCACCCCTGTAAAAATCCAGGGCCAGAGGTTTGTGTCTGTAACACATATATACACAGGCATGCACATACTCAGGTACACACAAATGAACAGATGCACATACAACATGCACACATACACACACATACACACGAATACACTCAGGCACACATATGCACACACACAAATATACTCAGGTACACATATGCACACATACACACACACATAAATACACTCAGGCACACACATGCACGCACACACACACATGCACACGTACACACAGGCATGCACATACTCGGGCACACACAAATGAACAGATGCCCATACAACAGGCACAGTCAATAGCCATGCACTTCTCAGGGTGAAGGGTGACAGGACATTTTTCAAAGCGCAAGATCAGATGGCCCACGTTGTGAAAGACTGGTCCCTAAGACAGAGGCTAGCTCTTCTCATGCTACTAAGCCACGTGTGGGCTGCCTTTATTTCCTGCTCACCCTGGACATCCACACGCAAGTCGTGTGGCTCGGATGCCTTTCTGCAGCTGGATCACATTGACTGATATTTGCCCTCCAGTAAAAATGGAAATAGGCTAGAAAACAAACAACAATGCAGAGACATGCCGAGTGAGCGAGCTTCCACCAAAAACCAATCCGAAGAGAAAAACACTTGGGCCGGCGTCAAGGGAAACAGAGCCACGCCAGCACAAATTCCTATGAAAATGACTGCAGAGTAGTATTTTCATGAAAAGGCAGCTGACTCAGAGATGGAGGGAGGGCAGGCTCTGTGCAATGAGGGGAGTGGAATAACCACCCACGCCCTGGAGCTGACAGGATCGCTTAAGTGCAGTTACTAGAAATGACCCAAGCACCCAAAATAGCGAAGCGCGGGAGGGAGAGCCAGGTCCTCATGAAGGGAGAGTGTGTTTGAGAAACCAGGGCAGAGGCGTTAAGAGTCAGACTTTGTGTTCAGGCTTCTCCTCGTCACTGGCAGGGCTAACAATCTTGTGCTCCTCTGAAGGCCAGCCCCGTAGGAAAGAGCCTCCTACCTGCTAGAAGATGCAACGATACATGTTACCGTGGACACAGAGGCCTGAGCATTTTACCAAAAATGATTGTGTACAGCCCTGGCTATTGTGTTATATTTCCTGGTAATGTTAAAAATCTTATAATCTGAAAACACCAAGTCTGACCTTTTAAAGTTGCTGTGAAGCCACAAGTGGAAAATCCCACAGCTGACCTCCTGTGTTGGGTCACACTCAGAAAATGCGTGTTAAAAATCATGGTGCAGAATTACCTTTGGGTACTGAGGAGATGGCTCAGTTGGTAAAGGTACAAAGACCTGTTTCAGCTCTCTAGAACTCATGTAAAATGTCAGATGTACCAGCGTGCACCTGTAATCCTGTGCTGGAGAGATGGAAACAGGGTATCCCTGGGCTTGCTGGCTGGCCAGCTGCGTCAGTGTGTTCAGACTCAGTGAGGGATGAGAGAGTGATTAGGGAAGATAGATAGCTCTGGCTTCTACATGCATGCACACGCGCACACATACACACACACACACACACACACACATGGGCACACACATGCATATACACATGTTGTACACACACGCAGGTACACATGCATGCACACATGAACACATACACAGACATACAGACACTCGCACACACACAATGCACACACATGTACACACCCATCCTTAAACATGTGCACACACATGTGCATGCATGCATGAAAACACACACATGCTCACACATATGCATGCACACGTGATCGCACATACACAAACACACACCCATTTACACAGGCACCACGCACACACACATACACATATACATACCCACACTTAAACATGTGCACATCCATATGTGCATGCACTCAGAAATACACATGACACACAGACACATGCACGCACATGCACACATGCGTGCATATGTTTTTACTATTTGTGTGTAGCTTGAAGACTGGTCTCACCAGAAGACCCACACTTGCCTACTATTATAAATCAGAGTAGCAGGAAACAGTATGCTCCTGGCTGTAGCATGTACCAGGTTGACAGGGTCATGCTCTCTGCTCTCTGAAGTTATGTGTCTTCTCTTGCTGCAGATGAGGTTCACAAGGTGCAAGTGGCTCTCTGGGCTTGTCCAGAAAGATGGTTTCACCTTCCTAGTCTAGGTTTTAGTCTCCAAACTAGCAATTAAACCATCCCATAAATCCTCCATGCAAGGTAGTAAAACCTAATTTTAGATTTCCTGTGTGCCGCAGTGTCCTGTCTGATTGCTACCAGTTGGCCAGAAGCCGGACATGAGAAGCAGGCGGCTCACAGTGCACCAAGTGTCAAAGCCCACTGCCTACATGGTTGGCGGTTGGTCTGCATTCCTTGACTGCTTGTAGCTTTCATTGGTTCAAGACCCTGAAGTTCACTTGGTTTTGTATGTGTTTGTATGTACGTAATGTATGTGTACATATGTTTGATTTTGTGTGTGTGTGTATATATATGTGTGTGTGTGTGTGCATATATGTGTGTGTGTGTGTTTGTGTGTACATATATATGTGTATGTGTGTGCATATGTGTGTGTGTGTGTGCACATGCCTGCGTGTAGAGTGGACAACCCTGGGTGTCATTTCTCAGGTGTCAACTATTTTTTCTGAATCAAGGTTTCTCACTGATCTGAGCTTGCCAAGTGGACATGGTTGGCCATCCAGAGAGAATCACCTGTCTCTGCTTCTCCAACGATCCTTACAGATCTATCTGTCTCTGCCTTCCCAGCACAGGGGTATAAGTGCACACCCAATACCTGGCCTTTTAAAATGTGGATCCTGGGTGTAAACTCAGGTTCTTGTGCTTGTATGGCAAGAACTTTGTCAACTGCCTTCTCCGCAGTCTCTGCTTGGACAGGGACCACAGAGGGAAGGGTAGGGACAGAAGCCGGTATAAACAAAGAATGGGAAGAGTGGTGGCTGATGCTCAGGGGACAGAAGGGCCAGAGACCCAGAGTCACACTGATAGCTTGGGAGAGCTCAGAGGACCAGTCCCTTAGCTCAGCTGCATGGAGGCTGAACACTCATGCTGCACAGGCACTGAGAATACACTTACTTTTTGGAGTTCCGAGGGGGGGGGGGACCTGCAAACCTTAGGACCTCACCCTGGGTATCTTTTGATGGGCTGTGATGAGCAGACTGAATGGGGCTTAGCACTGCTCCAGGAACTTTTAAATGGTATATCCTCTCTCTCCTCTCACCCTCTCCCTCCCTTCCCTCCCTCCTCCCCTCCCTCCTTCTCTCCCTCCTTTCTCCCTTCCCTCCTTCACCCCTCACTACTACTCTGTGTGTACATACCAACTTGTGCAGTGCCCACAGAGGCCAGAAGAGGGCGACAGATTTGCTGGAACTACAAGCAGATGATAGGAAGTGAACTAGGGTCCTCTGAAAGAGTAGTAAGGACTCTTAACCACTGAGCCATCTGTCTGGCCTCTGGCACATCCTTTTGATGTAAGGAAGCCATGTTTAGGAACCAAGAGTGGACTGTGACACTGGGGACAAAAAACAAACAAACAAACAAAGAAACAAACATGTCCTGGCACATATTTCCCTACAATCTTGAGGAAGTTAAAATGGCATCTTTCTGATTGACAATACATTGTCTGGTGTTGGGAGCCCCTTGTTCACCAGGAAGATATAGGTAGACCCACTTCCAAATCTAAGGAAGGATAGGGAGGGATCAAGCTGACCACCAGTGCTCATGGAGTTGATCAGTCATGGCTACAGAGCAGAGCTCTGGTGAGAACACTAGGCTTCCTTTACAGTAGTGGAAACTGATGGTTCCAAAAAGGTGGCCCAGTCTTTCTCTCCCTCACCTGGGGTCAGCTCTTCACTTGCACCCCCTGTGCCCTTGACAGCAAGCCAGTGATTGGGAGAGTGAAGGACGAAAGTCAGCTACCTCTCTGACTCCTTCCACCCCAGGACAGAGAGCATATGTGTCATGTGTCCTGATGGGACTCACTCCAGCCTCCTACTGGAGACATCAGGTTTCCAGCCTGAATAGCAAGTCTATTGGACCGGCACCCCATCTGTGCTTGCCCTCCTCAGATCAATCCCCTGGCCTGTGGTACTCCTCTGTTCAGCTGGCCTGGAATTCTGGGAATTGTAAGTTGTGGTGCCTTATCTCCCTTAAAGCCACAAACACAGGGGCTGGCTATCTGCCATGCTTAGAGGGACAGCTTTCTTCACTTCGCTCTGACAGCATTGAAGGTGAGTTTAGGAGGGCTTGGAGTGGCTGGGACTGCAAGGATGCACCCCCAGTGATGGGAGGCAGGGATGCCATCTGACTGTTGTACTTTGCTTGAGCCTTGGCAGGGCATCGTGCCCTGTGACCTATGGTGAGTCTAAGTGTGTCTTTGCTATGCAGGTGTTGGCTGATGGGGTGGGTGGTGCCCCAGAATCTATACGAACGGAGCTGAAAATGTTTAAAACTTAAAAATCCCTCTGTCTACACTTTTGAACTTTAAGGGGTAGGGCTAGCAATTCCTTTGTCTGTTGTGGAAATAAAGAACATGTAGATGAGTCAAAATATTAAAGTTACATCTTCCGACCCTCAGCATGTAATTACGTGTGACAAGCAATGCATTTAATTTCAGAATAGTGGCCCCATATATAAGAATATATGTATATATTTACCTCAATGTAGATATTTTAATACATTCTTATAACCCATTTTGTCCAAACTAACAGCACATTTTTAAGTATCTGTGCCATTAAGTGTATTTGTTGAAAAGTTGCTTTTGAGCCACATTTACTATGAAACTATCTAACACCCTATTGTGTAGCCTTACAGCATCTGACCCACGTCTGCTGAGTTTGGGCTTTTTCTCGGTTTTCTGTTAGCCAGCCATCAGAGTTCTCAGTCTCGGGTGCAGAATGCCCATGGCCAGGCTAAGTCATGCTATTTTGGAAGTGGATCTAAAAATCAGCAGGCTCCTAAGTTTCCAGGGTTGAAAAAGACTGTAACACACACACACACACACACACACACACACACACACACACACACACACACTGTACTGTACCTGGAATAAGTGCCTGGAAGTGAAGCCATGGAATCAAAGATGACCTGAGGAAGACTGCGCTGTGGCATTCAAAAGTTTTGATTAAAATGACATTTATTTATCGTGTGTATCTGTGCATTTGGCGGGGGGTGGGGCATGTGCACATGGACATGGGGGTCAGAGTCATGTGGCCCAGAAGTTTTGTTTTATAATATAAACTAATTTGTACTTTTAAACTCCAGGTTTTTAAAAGGTAAAGGTTGAGGGCCAGTGAGATGGATGGCTTAGTGGGTAAAAGCCCTGAGGACATGGGTTCCACCCCCAGGACCCGTGTGGTGGAAGGAGAGAGCTCCTCTGACCTCCCCATGCTGTGACATGCGCACACACACATGCACACATACACTCACAGAAAATGAATGTCGTCTAAAAAGTTAAGGTTGAAAACCGAGCATGAGCCTCAGGGAGAGGTTAGTATAACGCCGAGTGCGTGCTTTGACATACTCGGCCTCAGGTTGGTTTTGCTGTAACCTGACTGAATTTCTAGGATGACACAGGGGTGCAGCGGATTGGCGCCTCTTCTCCCTATGGAGGCTTTGGTGAAGCTTCCTGGGCGGTTTGTGTGGAGGAGGCCACAGTCCTGGTGATGGGTATCTTACTCTAAGTGACAGCTAAGACAAGATACAAAAAGTCAAGTGACTTCGAAGCATGGCTCTGTGGTCCGTTTATGAGGACGCTAATCCCATTCGAAAGGGCTCCGCCCTGTGAGCCAATCACTGCGGTCTGTTCTAAGCCGCTGCCGTGAAGTTAGGACATCATCACCTAAGGGATGGGACACGTGCCTCATCACAGTGACACAGGAGAGTCCCCCAGGCTCTAAGGGAAATGGCTGCAGGTCCACCCATTGCGTCTTGCTTCTTGTGAAGTTGCCATACGACTTTGATCACTTTCCTGATCCAGTCATGATGTTCCTCGTGATAATACGTGTGCTTAGTTGTAAAGCTCAGATACTTCCCGGGCAGTTCCCTGCCGACCACATGCCCAGGGGAGCAAGTTTTGCAGAGTCTGCAGACCTCTGAGGTTTGCCTGTGTCCTTAAACGGAAGAGAAGAATCTAGCTCATGTCTTCTCTACCCATGGCCTGTTTCTCTCTCTTTGCAGTATGGGTTAATATGCAGGCAGGAAAAATGTTACTTAACCAAGCTGTGTAATATACTGTGAGCACAACAATACCACACACACACATGTGCATGCAGGCACACACACAGACACACACATTTCCATGTGCAGGCACACACACACACACACACACACACACACACATACATGAACATGGACACACACACATGCATGCATGAACACACATGCACGTGTGCATGTGGACACAGACACACACACAGACACACAGACACACACAATCACTTTCTATGATTTAGTGATGTGTGGATGACCCCACCCCAACCCCTGCATTTTTGGTTGTTGCTGTTAGTTTCTTTGACACAGGGGTCTCTCACTGTGTAGTCCTGGATGGTTCAGCACTTGGTATGTAGATCAGGCTGGCCTCAGACTCAGAGAGATCTGCCTTGCCTTTGCCTCCTAAGTACTGAGATTAAAGGCATAAGGCATCACCTGGCTGCATCTTTTTCTCAGAAGGAATCTCATTGGCCAGGGCTTTAGGATTGCTGTAGGTTTGAGTGCTGGCCAATGAGCCTCAGGTCTGTCTGCTTCTGCCTTTCCAGCATTGGGACCCTAAGCAGCTGCCTTGTTCTCAGCTCTTTAATGTTGTAATGTATGCTCTGGGGCTTGAACTCCGATCTTTAAGCTTGCAAATCAAACCCCAGGAAACCAGGCTGCAGGCCCCTGGGATGGGAAGGAACTCCCTGGGAGGCATCCTGCAGCAGGCTGAGGTGGGGGCTGCACCTTGGGATGGGTCTCCAGAAGCCAAAGTGAATTCTTCCCCTGATAATCCCCTTGGACTGAGGGGAAGGCAGGCTGCTGGGGTTTCTGTTTGCAGCTTTCCGCTGCTCTCCACTTCCAGGGCCTTCATCTTTGCTCTGAGCAAATTCCTTCAGGGGAAGAAAACAGATGCTCACTCTTCCTTTTAGAGCATAGGAACTCCTTGTTCAAATACAATGAAGCAAAAAAGCCCTGGGGCTGGGGGGGGGGCGGCTTTTTTTCACTCCCTTCCCTCCAAGGGGGAGGGAAGTAACCTTTTTACCTTTCTTTTCCACATCTGGACATCATGTTTATTTGGAGACCAGAGTGGCAACTACTGCCTGGTGTATTGCACTAATTTCTAATCTGATGAACTAGTGGTCAGCTGAGCCAAAAGGCAGAGCTGCTGATTGCTGAAGCCAGCAATCTCCAGTGTCTTGCTTTCTGCCTCTCTCTCTCTCTCTCTCTCTCTCTCTCTTTCAAGATTTATTTATTTATTTTATGTATATGGGTACACTGTAGCTGTACTGATGGATGGTTGCGAGCCATCATGTGGTTGCTGGGATTTGAACTCAGGACCTTTGGAAGAGCAGTCAGTGCTCTTAACCGCTGAGCCATCTCACCAGCCCCTTCCTGTATCTCTTTATTACTGTGATTAAGCTGGGTTGTCTTAGGGTCTCTATTGCTGTGAAGAGACACCATGACCACAGCAACTCTCATAAAGGCAAACATTTGATTGGGCTTGGCTTACAGTTCAGAGGTTTAGTTCATTGTCGATATGGTGGACAGCATGGCAGCATGCAGGCAGACGTGTGTGGTGCTGGAGGAGCTGAGAGTTCTATATCTTGACCTGCAGTCAACAGAAAGTGACAGTGACACATTGGCCAGGCTTGAGCTTAGGAGACCTCAAAGCCCTCCCTCTAGTGGCACACCTCTTCCAACAAGGCCACACCTCCTAATAATGCCACACCCTATGGACCAATGGGGGCCATTTTCATTCAAACCACTGCATGGATCAACCACACTTGGACACACGTGGTTCCAGCCGGAGGGTACAGCTGCTGCTAGGACCCCAGTTCTCAGGTGCAGTTAGCTCTTCCTGAGCACAGAAAAAGTGGTTGTGAAATTACTTTCTGCTCTTGCAGAGGACCTGGGTTTGATTCCTAGCATCATCTCTGTAGCTCACAACCATCTGTAACTCCAATTCCAAGTGGTTCATTGCCCTCTTCTGACTCCATAGGCACCAGGTATGCATGTGGTGCACATGCATGCATACATACAGGCAGGCAGAATACACATACGTATTAACTAAATTAACTAAATTTTTGTGCTAAAGATATAGCTTAACTGTTAAAGGGTGAGGCTCATGACTAAACACTACACTGAAGCCTTTGGTAATAGTCCAGGGCTCATAATAATAATAATAATAATAATTTAAAATGTATAATACTGGTGGAGTTTTTTTAGCCAACAAATATTTGCCATTTGCATGCATTGAGGATTCTTGTTGTAGTGTGGTGATTTTCTTATAATTGATGTGTCACTTTTCATTATTATTACTATTATTATTATTATTATTATTATTACTGTTTGTTGCTGTTTTGCTTTCTGAGATGGGGGTTCCATGTTACCCAGGCTGGCTTCTAATTTGCTGTGTAGCCCAGGCTATTTTAAGGTTGATTCTCCTATGTGTGTACCCCACACCAGCCTCTGTGTATTATTGTGATAAAGTCTGCAGCTGATGTTAGAAGTCACTTTGATATACTTCTTATAGATTTTGACAGATATATCCTGGCGTGTACCCCTGTTACATTTTCACCAAGAACACGCAGAACAGTTTCACTGCTTAGAAGACCCCACACTTCACCTGTCTTCCCCCCTCTCCTCTGTCCTACCCCACGGCGGCCACAGATATTCCCACAACCCTGGGAGCTATTTCTTTTCCAGAATGTTCTGTGTTTGGAGACCTTCCATATGTAGTGTTTTTGATTGACTTTTCTCACAGTGGTGTGCACTCAGAGGTCCTCTGCATCTTTCTCTGGTCTGTAGCTCATGTTCACTGCTCTGTAATACTCCGCTGACTGACTGGGTGTGCCATTGCTGGTCTCTCCTCTCCTCTGCTGAAGGGACCTTGGCTACTTCTATGGTTTTTGTTTTTGTTTTTTATGCCCTCAAGTGTTTCAGAGCTGAAATGAAATGTGGGAAAGGAGACACTCAGGGCAACCTCTGGGGTCGTACAACCAATTCAGAGGTTTTGGTAGTGGATGGTGAGCTTGTGGTGTCACAAGGGAGCTGGTGATGGTGTGTATAAGTATGTGATTCCGTGTATGTGCAGGTGTGCATTCACAGGCTTGTGGATGCAAGTATATGTGTGTGTGTGTGTGTGTGTGTGTGTGAGAGAGAGAGAATGTGGTGGCCAGAGGTAGACATCAGGCATCTCTAACTCTCTATACCTTATTTTTCGAGTCAGGGTCTGTGCTGGTAATTTTCATGTCACCTTGACCCAAGCTAAAGTCATCTGAGAGGAGGGAACCTCAATTAAGAAAATGCTTCCGGGCTGGTGAGATGGCTTAGTGGGTAAGAACACCTGACTGCTCTTCCAAAGGTCAGGAGTTCAAATCCCAGCAACCACATGGTGGCTCACAACCATCCATAAGGAGATCTAACTCCCTCTTCTGGAGTGTCTGAAGACAGCTACAGTGTACTTACATATAATCAATCAATCAATCAATCAATCAATCAATCTTAAAAAAAAGAAAGAAAGAAAATGCTTCCATAAGATCAGGCTGCAGGCAAGCCTACAGGGCATTTTCTTAGTTAGTGATTGATGGGGGTTGTCTAGCCCACTGTGGATGGTGCCATCCCTGGGCTGGTGGTCCTGGGTTGTATAGGAAAGCAAGCTGAGCAAGCCAGGGAAAGCAAGCCAGTAAGCAGGCCACCTCCATGGCCTCTGCATCAGCTCCTGCCTCCAGGTCCCTGCCCTGCGTGAGTTCCTGCCCTCACTGCTTTTGATGATGAACTGTTATATGGAACTGTGAGTGAAATAAGCCTTTCCCCCTCAAGTTGCCTTTGGTCACGGTGTTTTATCACACCTGGGGTGAGTCTAAGCCAAGCCGAGCCAGAATCCATCTGGGAAGAGGGACCCTCAGTTGAGAAAATGCTCTCACCAGGGTGGCCTGTGGTACATTTACTTGACTGATGACTGATGTGGGACGGTCCAGTTCACTGTGGGTGGGGCCACTCCCTACACAAGTGGTCCTGAGTGCTATAGGAAAGTAGACTGTGGAAGCCATGAGGAGCAAGATAGTAAGCAGTACCCTACCATAGCCTATGTATCAGCTCCTGCCTTGAGTTCCTGTCCTGACTTCCCTCATGATGGAAAAGTAACCTGGAAGTATCAGATGAAGTAACCCTTTCTCCCCAACTTGCTTTTAGTTGATGGTGAATCTAGCTGAGACAGGATCTCTCACTGGACCTGAAGCTCACAGGTGAGGTAGTCTGGCTGGCCAGTGAGTTCCAGGTCCCTCTGTCCCTGTCTCCCCACTGTGATTTCAGCGGTTCAATACCACACCCAAGTAAATGGGGGGAATCAAAGACAGGTCTTCATGCATGGCTGGGCTGAGCCGTCTCCCCACCCCCAGAGCTCCTGATTTTCATATATTAATTGCTACAGATCTGAAGTGTCCTGGTCTTAAAGTAAAGCACTGTTAGGGCTTATCCAGGTGACAGAATGAAACAGCAAAGGTTTTTCTCTTCCCCTTCAGTCTGAGTGTGCCAACTTTCTTATTCAACATGCTAGGCTCAAAGGCTTCAGGCTAGAGGGGAGGTAGATGGATAACCAGGCCAGAGATTTAGGAATTAGTGACCTAGTGTGGACACTCTTCCACTAAATTATTATTAACTATTGTATTATTATTGACAGGATCTCACTTTGCCACCTAAGTTTTCCTGGAACTCAGCTCTGTAGCCCAGGCTGTCCTTAAACTCAGGACAATCCTCCTGCATCAGCCTCTCAAGTGCTGGGATTACAGGCTTGAGCTACTGGATACCCCATCCTCTCTGATTGTCAACTCTCGGTTTTCTCTTCCTACGCATCTCCAAAGACTGGGAAGTCACTCTCATGACATGGGCACGATCTGTTATGTTAGCATGAACCTTCTTCACTGTCTTCCAGAACCTTCTAGAACAACAGTGGCAGTCTTCTCTCTCCACTAGGTCCATCCATACCTCCTGCCTGCTTCCTGCCTGCCTGAATGAATGAATGTAACAACAACCACTTTTAGCTATCCCCAGAGTGCATTGTAAATCTGCTTTTGATGAGTATAGGGTTATTCATTGCTAGTTTGGTGTGTCTGAACACATTGTTTTATCAATGGTTTCCTTGGTATTCTGGCCCAGCAGGGCTCCACACACACACACCTAGCACCTCTGCACTCTGTGGCCTGGACCTGTGGTCCTTTGCAGACAGGCTCAGGATGATGGGTCTGTCCCACTGACTTTGAAACTGGTCGAATTGTCATACCAACTGTAGCTGAGTTAAGTTCTTGTCCAGTAAAAAGAAGGGCCTCAAATTCACAGAATTTAAATTCAAATCTTATGAAAAATGGAGGGAGCTGCAAAAGATTCCTCTCCACTCCTCTTCTCTCCTTCCCTGTTCACCTCTTTTCCCCTCCCCTGCCTGCCTCTCTCCTCTCCTCTCCTCTCCTCTCCTCTCCTCTCCTCTCCTCTCCTCTCCTCTCCTCTCCTCTTTTCTTCCCACCTATCCCCTCTCTTTCCCTTCCTCTTCCTACTGGGTCTTCTTCTAACCCCCTACCCTTAACAACAGTATTATACTGTAGCCCAGGCTGTCCTAGAACTTATTCTGTAAATCAGACTCTTCTGAAACTCACTCCACAGCCCAGGCTGACCTCTAACTAAGTGGCAATCCTCCTGCCTCAGCCTTTCAAGTGCTGGGATTATAGGTATGAGTCACCTCCAGCTCTCTTGATGTAGACGTATCAGTGGGTCTACAGGATCATATATGGTTCTACTTTAAAATTTCTGAGGAACCTCTCTGCTGTTTTCTGTAGTGGTGGTGTCAGTTTACCGTGGTGTCCAGGGTCCCAGTTTCTCTGGCTCCCTGTCAACTCTTGTTACTTGCCATTTTAAACATCTCATCTATCGGTTCGGAGTCACTGGTGTGTCTCTGGTGGTTGGCAAGTGACCACTCATGTTACGGATGAGCAAATGCAAGGCTGGAGGTTGGCATGCTCACAGGGAGTGGCGGCATCTGGGCTTGAGTCTGGACAGGGCTGCAGAGTCCGGCTTTGGTGTGCTCTTGCTGGGGAGCCTTACCAGGCAGGGGAATGCTGCTTCCAGGGTGTGCAGCAAGAATTGCAGGGGGTAGGTGTAAAGTGTCCCCAGAACTAGAGAGAGGGCTGCATGCTCATAGATTCCTGGATGCTTCAAGTGGCCAGGCAATCTGTGCTTCTACAGCTACATGCTCTTCATAAAACCATCCATGAGGTTTCATTTGCAGACTCAGGCCTGAAGTGCTTTGGGGCTGTGGATCTGGCATGAGGTGGGAGGAATCCAGGGAGTTGGGTTGGGTGGGACTGGGACCATTTGAAGAGAAAGTGAGTGTTTTGGCCTCAGTCAAAACCAGCGCTGAGCAAGAGAACCAGGGGTGTGTGCAGCTCTAGACAGGCTGGATGCGTTCTCACACTGAAGTGGATTTTGTTCAAAGGAGAAGAAAGTAGCCATGGGAGGTCAGGTTTGGGGCCCCTAAAGGCCTAGTGGGCTATAAAAATCACACACACACACAAAAAATCACCCGTTTCTTCTCTGCTCAAAACGAGAGGAATAGCTATGACAGAATGCCCACTTATGCTGAAAGTCAAAGCATTTCTCCCAGCATGCTTTCAAGAAACAAGACACAGGTGTCTTGAGTTACTGATCCTTCCTAGTCTCATTAAAACAAACAAACAAACAAACCCTGAACTTTCTGTGTTGCATAGAAGACCCATTCTTTGCCTTCCCTCTGGGCGTCATGTCCTCTGCCTGTAAGAGGCCCATCTAACAGGGTCATTGTGTCTGTTCTCCTTTCGCGTGGGGTATTTCCAAAGTCCCAGGAAGCCACTGGGGTGTGTGCTTTCCCTGTGTGGAGTGTGTGTTGTGGGTCCTCTGGTGTGCTCTCTGCCTCACAGGCTTTAGACTGTTAGTTTGCCCACATTTCAGGCTCTACAAAGGGGTGGGGCTAAGCAGTAAGAAAGTATCCTTTTCTCATGAGAAAGACTGCAATGGCTGGCCAAGCTGCTGGCATTAATGGCTGCACCTGCTGTGTAGAACTTTAATGTTCGGTTGGGTTTTGTTGTGGTGGTGGTGGTTGTTGTTTTGATTTTTCGATACAAGGTTTCTCTGTGTAGCCCTGGCTGTCCTGGAACTTGGTCTGCAGACCAGGCTGGCAAGAGCACCTCCGCACTCATCAACAGCCACCACGGAACGCCCTCAAACACCTCAGCTCAGGCCGGAGACTGTTGTGCCATGAACTGTGGCATTTACTGGGCATGCACAGCTTTCTGAGCATATAGAATCATAATGGTTTAATTCTGGAAAACAAAGATTTGTTTTTTTAACTATTTTTCTATTGTCATTCTCCAGTGTGCAAGCATCATGCCAGTGTGTCTGTGCATGTTATCGTGTTTGGATGCCTGATTCTAAGAATTGCTCTTAGAATTGCTGGCTGGAGTTTCATAAAAAAAAAAAAATTAAATTGTTAGATGAATTTTGGCTTGGGATTAGGGCAGGATTTCCAACAGTTTCTGAAATGGCCCTAAACATACGTCTGCCTGTTTTCACTGAATATTTATGCAGAGTGACATTTTCAACATTAGGAGTTACGCAATCAAAATATTGACTAGCTCTGAATTGACAATACTCTCTGACTTGAAATCTCAGATATCCGACCAGGATCTAATACTTTTAAAAACAAATGAGCACACCCATCTTATTAACACATAAACTTTCTTTCATCTTTAATAAATGGCAGTATTATGTACATACACCCATTTTATTAAAACAGAACTCACATATTCCAGTCTGGTCCCAAATCTGCTATGTAGATAATCTCTTGTTCACTGTGTGAAAGCATTGCCTGTCAATAAAGACCTGAACAGCCTATGGGGAGGGAGGAGAAGAGAATAGGCGGAACTTCCGGTAAGAGATAAGACCTTTGGGAAAGAGTCAGGCACGAGGAGATTTGCCACCCAGACATGTAGTCCCATGAAACTGATGAAAGATAACTAACCAGCTGCATGGCAGAATAGAATAGAATAGAATAGAATAGAATAGAATAGAATAGAATAGAATAGAATAGAATAGAATAGAGTGGAGAATTGAGTCATGAACTGGTCGGGGAACAAGCCTAGCTTAAGGCTTGGGAACTTATTTATATAAATAAGCCTCCATGTCATTCTTTGGGAGCTGGGAAGACATAGAAAAACCCTGAACGGTTACAAAAGGCGCCACTTGCAATCATTTAGGGGCTCTTCTTTGTCCTCATGGTTCCCGAATAAGACACACAGGCTTATTTATTATTTACAATGCTTACAGTCTTTAGCTAGGCTTGCTCCTCAACTAGCTCTTGACTGCTGTTAACCAGTTTATACTACTCTATGACTTCTGCGTGGATAGTTACCCCTCCCCAGTTTCAGACGTCCAACTTGCTCAGAGTCTGGTTGGTGAATCTCCCCTCCCCTCACTCTTTCCCAGTGCTCCTCAATCTCTCCAGAGCTCCCACCTTCTACTTCCAGTCTTTGCCATTGGCCATTCAGCTCTTTATTGACAGGTGATGTTTTTGCACAGTGCACAGAGATCATCCCCACACAGTTACTACCCCATGATGACTTTGAACTTCTGACTCTTTCTGCTTCCACCCCACCCCCACATCCAAGTTTTTCAGGATTAGAGATTCAACCAAGGCTTCATCCAGGCTAGGCACACACTCTACCAACAGAGGCACATTGCCATCCCCTAAACATTATTTAAGATGCATTTCTTAAATTTTTCTTAGTTTTAATTTTTTTAAATTTATATGTATGAATGTCTCGCCTGTATGCATCTATATGCGTCATGTGTGCCTCGTGTATGTGGAGACCAAAGAGGGTGTCAGATCCCCTGGAGTTGGAATTATAGACAGTTGTGAGCCACCATGTAGGTTCTAGGGATTAAACCCGGATTCTTTAGGAGAGCATCCATTGTTTCTAACCACTGAGTCATCTCTCCAGCCCTGTAAAAATACATTTCTTTGTAATTTTCTTATCATCAAATGTGTTCTAGCTACACGTATTTTATAGACCTATCCACCTCAGGTCATGTAAAATTTTCCCAAGTGAGAAAAGTTCAAACTAGACTGGTCCTTTGAAGGGTGTGTACTTTCCTCAGGGACCAGGCACATCAGCTAAGAGAGCTGACCAGGCACAGAGAGGGTGGTGGTTTTTAACGCTTCCCCTGCTTGTGGGCAGAAGCTGGGGTGGAGTTCCTGAGGTTTTTCACTCTCTCACTGCCTCCTACCAGAGCTCCTTTATAAGTACCAGGCAGGGAACCTTGCACACCCTTGTGCGGGGGCTGAGAGAATTTACCATTAGTTGTCTGTGTCATCCACTCCAAAACAGGAGGCGGCTCCTTGCACGAACCACAATGGAAACAGTAATGGATAGTATTGAGATACTTACCGACTCCTTTAGAAGAGCCAGGGTCCCCCTTGGCTGACCATCCTCATTTATAACCAAAGCTGCAATTCACTGCTTTATCTCTTAAGAGATATAGTTAGGAGATGCAGAGGTCATGAGAAGGTTTCTGGAGGAGAAGCGGTGTGGATACCCCTGCCTCAGCCCGACTGAGCCTGGGTGGGGTGGGATGCCAGGAGATGTGGAGGGAGGATGCAGGAGAGGTAGAGAGAAAAGACAGCACCCTATGCTGCCTCTCTCTCACGCTACAGCCCTCCCTTATCTAAGCAGGTCCCCAGAAGGATGCTGTGTGGTTCGAAGAGAGGTGAGGGTTCAGATTTCTGTGCTGTGTGGTCTCTCTACTGTTGGGCACATACCAGAATGAAGGTTGTACCTGTCCATCTAGGTGCTTGGCCCAGAGCTGAGCAGAGGTGCACAGGTGACATCTGAACGAGGGCAGTGTTAGACTTAC
Organism: Mus musculus; assembly: GCF_000001635.26. Classification (NCBI taxonomy): domain Eukaryota; kingdom Metazoa; phylum Chordata; class Mammalia; order Rodentia; family Muridae; genus Mus; species Mus musculus. The sequence continues at coordinate 1,428,421 of NT_039634.4, read as the reverse complement.
TGGCTCCTTGCTAGGCCAAAAATCAACACGTGTGTACTTTATGTTTGTTATTTGGGGGCGGTATATGGGGCCCATCAACCACTGAAAACTCCTGGGGTATCTTAGGTGGGTTAAGCTCCTGTGCAGGGTAGTTATGCTAAAGCCATCTGAGGGGAGGGAACCTCAATGGAGAAAATGCCTCCATAAGATGGAGTTGTAAGGTGTTTTCTTAATTAGTGATCAATGAGGGAGAGCCCAGCCTACTGTGGGTGGAGTCATCCCTTGGCTGGTGGTCTTGGGTTCTATAAGAAAGCAGGCTGAGCAAGCCATGGAGAGCAAGCCAGTAAGCAGCATTCCTCCATGGCTTCTTCATCAGCTCCTGCCTCCAGGTTCTGGCCCTGCTTGACTTCCTGCCCTGACTTCCTTTGATGATGAACTGTGGTATGGAAGTGTAAGCTAAATAAACCCTTCTCTCCCCGAGTTTCTTTGATCATGGCGTTTCATCACAGCAGTGATAACCCTGACTAACATGGCACCTGAGGACTTGCCCATTTCTAAACATGGATGAAGTTGTACAAGTCTTTTATGATTCTGTGTTGGTTTTTTCCCCCTATAATATCAGCGAACCCAGAGCAGGAAAACCCATAAATACAGAGAAACAGTGGGAAGAGAGATATGCCTGCTGTCTTGCTATGGGTTAGTCACTGCTGGCAGAGTAAGACATCAGTCATATCACCTATTTCAAGATGCTGTGTGGCAACGTTACATAGAGAGACTCCGCAAAGGGACCCGGTTGCCTCTCTTGCTCAGGGTGTCATGGTGTTTATAAACACAAAGGACATCAGGCAAATGAGCAAGTCTGGGTAACTAATTGTCTTCTGTAAGAGTCGGGGGAGAGTCTGATTTCATGTGGAAACACTTCCAGTTGATTCTGGATTGCAAAGGCCCTCGTCTCTCCTCAGAGAAAGACCACAGCTATGTGCGTCAACAGCTGTCTGGGCTCAGCTCCCATCCCATCCCAGAACAAAGGGAGGGATAGCACAGGATATGAAGAAGCTTTCGAATCCTGTGTCCCAACAGCTGTCCCTCAGGACACATGGTCATTGTTTTCTTGCTGTGAGATTTTCTGAATAAAGGGAGTTCATTTGTTAGGTTTTATCCCCTTATATCTGGTCAGCCTTTGATACTGGGTCACAGAGCCTTGCTTCCAACCTCTGCACTGTGATGGAGGTGGACATGCTCCCTGAAGGGACGTCTTACCAAAACATCCTAGGAGTCAGAAACTGTATCACAGTTGAGCTGACTCAGCACACAAGGAACAGAAGGGAGTTAGCCAGCAGGAGGTTCCCAGCAGGGTGCAAGGGGGCCTGCAGCTGAGAGCCTGGTGTGTTCTGAAGAGAGTCCAGTTCCCTGAGGCCACACCTTCCGGTGGCAGTCAGGATGGTACAGGAGGCTGCCAGGTTCTGCAGTCAGTTCCCAGGGAGCTCTCTAGGGCCTTGCATGTGGTATGAAGGATGATAGAAGAGATGCCTGTGTCTTGCTGAATGGCTCCTCGATTCAAAACGAGAATGTTTGCTTTGATAGATGATGGCCGAAGAGCTTAAAAGCTTTCTTTCCCCACGAGGGGACAAGCTCACTTCGAGTCTGTCTCATTTGTGCATGGTCTTAGGATATCTACAGCCTGCGGGAGTACAGCACCTACCTGTGGTATCACAGAAAGGATGGCTCCCGTGTGTCCCAGGAGCACATAGACTCCTTTCTATACACACCTCTGCCAGCAGCCGAAGAGCTCATCTCTCAGGCCTTACCCTTCATGCAGACAACACACTCACTCTGCTCCTAGGTGGGGGGAGTATGTGTGCATGTGTGTGCACACGTGTGTACATGTACACGTGTGTGCATGTGAACTCAAGTGCTTCATTCTCTGCCATGGAGATGTGCACATCACCTGCACAATTTCTCTGCTGCACGGAGCTGCTTATGGGCTGCTTATGTGCTTTGAGTACAGGTGGATACCCTGCCCACCCGACAGGCAGAAGAAATGAAAGCTTCCTTCGGTGTGATGAGTGCCTCCCAGATAATGTGCACTTGGTCTTAAACTATTGTGTAGTGGAATCTTGGTCTTAATCTGCTTTATTCTGTGTGAAATGTGGGTATTGTATGCTTATGGTATGTGTGTGTGGACAAGTGTTGTGTGTGTCCTCGATGTGGAATGTGCTGTGTGCTTGTGTGTTGCCTGTGAGACACTATAGAATATGCCATGTGCATGTAGTTAGTATGTGCCATTTGTGTGCAGGATGCATGTGTCTATGTGTGCTGTTGTTGGTTGTAATGTGTGGATGTTTGAGTATGTGTGTGTGTGTAAAGAGGAGAGAGGGAGGGAGAGACAAGGTGGGAGAGAGAGAGAGAGAGAGAGAGAGAGAGAGAGAGAGATCCACACTGTGTGTATTACTTTGCTTCAGATTTCTTAAAGGACATTTGTGCAAATTCTTGAATAAAATGAAGCTGAAGAGAGGTGCTTCCCAACTGGAGGGATCCTGTTTGGTATGTCATACTGCCCTGTGTAGGTGGAAAAGTTGATCAGGGTAACAGGAGGGGCCTGCTTTATTCCTGTTTAGATGTAGCCTATAGCAGGTGTGACAGTCCTTGACAGTAGTCCTTGACCTTTCCTTTGTACCTGAGCCCCCGGGACTGTATACCTAAGCCATCTGCCCTTACTGGAGTCTTTCTGGAGACTTTCTGAGCACTCCAGAGAATCCTTTGCCTATGTTGTGCTCAGGGAACACCTTGATTGCTAACCAGCCACAGAGCTCTCTGTCCTCGGGTATATGATGACCTGCTGGATTATCAGTCCACTGGATATTTGTAAGTGGAGCCACCATATTGACAAGTCCCTGGTGGAGTGTATCTGAGACAGGTTGGGCTATTCTCTAGCATTTGCTTGGCCATCCCCGTATTGTCTCACGCTTACCTTGAACAGTCCTTTGGGCTCTCTTCGCTTGGAGGTCTGGCATCTTTGAGAGAGTTTAGCCCAGTCTGTTGGAACCTCCTTTAGTCTGTTGAGTTCTTTTGTGCATCAGTCACCCTTTTGTTGAAGTAACAAGCATCCCTGAAAATCTTAATGGCATATAGCAACACTAATGGAATTAGTTGAACTTGATCAGGCTCGGCAGCTCATGAAGGGGCTCCAGACGTCTTTCAGGATGAAGGACCAGCAGCTGTGGCCGGGAGCAGGCAGAAGCTTATAGGGGTAAGCAGGCACCTGTGATTCTTCTGCACATTGCCACCCAGAACTGACTCATTCCCACTTTTTCTTGTATTCACTGGGCTGACACAGGCTATGGCTAAGCCCACCATTGAGGGAGAGAGAGAGAGGGAGGGAGGGAGGGAGGGAGGGAGGGAGGGAGGGAGGGAGGGAGGGAGAGACCTCCTACAGAGAGATAAAGTCAGATAAAGTCGAGAGACAATGGTGAAGCTTCATTTTTGTGTTGAGGAAGGGAACATTCATTTACAACAAATGCACAATTCCCTTGTCATAGAGGGGACCAGCTTAGCGCTTCCTGGTGGGGACCAGTTTAGTGTTTCCTGGTGATGTCATACCATTCCTTGCTTTCGTTCCTGCCCATGTATTGATGATACTCAAATACCTCCAGCCTTGACCCCCCTCTGCATCCCATGTCCTGCATCCTGCAGTCAACCATTAGATGGACATTTTTTAAAAAAATATTTACCTACTAATGGCCTCTCTAACACAGTCCCTCCTACAGCTTTCATTCTCTCAGTGATGAGTAAGACCCCACCCATCCCTCCCCCATACCTTTCTTGGCATTCTACTGGGAAGCTGCAGGGAGGGTAAAGTGTGCTGATGATCCTTCGAGGTCCTCTGATGTAAAGACTGATGTAAGTGGCCTCTAGTGGTCCCCACTCTCCAAGCCTGCCTGGTTTCTGGTCAAGGTTTTCCAGCCTTCCTGCCACCCCCATAATGGGAAACTTGGCTTCACCCTGGTGGGTAGAAAGTCTCTCCTAGTGCCAAGAGTGCTTGGCAGAGGGAGTCCTTTGAACCCACACCATTATCTCACAAATCTCTGCTTTTTCTACTGCCCAAATGACACTCAAACTGTCAGTTGCTCATGGCAACCTTTCTACCATGAGGATAAGAAAATTTTATTTGTTTCTAGCCTCTACTTTCTAATCTATTTGAAAGTTTTGCCCTTGTCTATAAGATGATGCAGAATCAGTAAAAGAAATGATTTCTGTAACTGGTCATTTTCACATGATTACGTTTCTCCTAAGCAGATGAGCTGCCCACAGGGTGCAGAAACACTGGAGACTTCACAAGCTCTGACAGTTTCACGTGGGAAGGAGCACTGAGAAAGAGAGCTGTATCCGAGCGGTAAAGAGCAAAGAGTAACGCAAATAGAACCTGCTGCCCAGCCTCTGTGCCCACCAAACCCAACCCCACCCACCCAGCCCATACCACATCTGGTTTCATGAAACCAGGCGCAGCAGAAAACAGTGTGTGAGACCCATGGTACCATCCCTGGCTTTGTGCATGGAAGGCAGGCTTCATGAAGCACCCAGACACAAAGCATGCTGGGGTGGCAGGTGTGAAGCACACAGATGCAAAGCATGCTGGGGTGGCAGGTGTGAAGCACACAGACACAAAGCATGCTGGGGTGGCAGGTGTGAAGCACACAGACGCAAAGCATGCTGGGGTGACAGGTGTGAAGCACACAGACGCAAAGCATGCTGGGGTGGCAGGTGTGAAGCACACAGATGCAAAGCATGCTGGGGTGGCAGGCATGAAGCACACAGACATAAAGCATGCTGGGGTGAAGCTTGCTGGCCTGCTTGCTTTTCTGAGTCCTCTCATTGCTGATGACACTTGATCATGCCAAGGGGACTACTGTAGTGACTCGGTGACGTTTTTTAACGTAGCACTTAAATTCTGCATTTACAGTGGCATGGTCTCACTAGCCCAACAGAGAGCAGTGTATGTGCTTGGCTGCAGACCTGCAGTGGACCCCTTCACCTTATACTTTCCCGTTTGAACAGGACTAGTGTTAGAGTTGGGATAACCACACCAAGCATGCTGAGCTTCCCTAAAGCCGGCCGGTTTCCCAAGCTTCTCCTTCCTCCTGGAGATTGATTCAGGCAATTAGACCTTAGCCTAGATGTTTCTTTCCTCTTTTGTTTACGTTGGTGTTCGCATAATAACCGTGATGGATTATCTCCCGGGGTGAAACGAACGCTCACCGGATAGTGAGGGCAATGATACCGCGTTACCTAGGACGCCATAAATCCACAGATATGACAGCTCTGTGAGCCGTGGCAATAGCCCAACTAGCTAATTGATGAAGCCGTAAGGCTGGTCGTAAATCCTGGTGCCATCGATGGAGTCGGACAAGGTGGGCTGAAATAGATTTACTCGGTACATTGTATATACTGTCCCCCTAAGTGAAATCTCAGAAGGGCAACACTCTGATGTTGATACCATTGTTTTGCTTTATACCAGAGACCAGGGGCTGAGGTTGCAAGCCAGGAGCAAAATAGATGGTTGACATTGTGATTAAATGGGAGGCTGGCAGGGAGGAGGAGAATGGCCAACGGGGAGTGAAAAGACGAGGACATGCCACCTTTGCGGGGGAGGGTGGGAGGGAGATACCCACAAATGCCAAGTGCTCTTTGAAGGACTGCGGTCCAAGCCCCTTTGGCTTATGACATTGTTTCTATCTCAGACGTTAGACAGGCTGGAGCATGGGGCAGGCAGAGTTGTGAATGCTGTCTCAGAAACGGATGATGGTGGAGCCAGTGGTGGGCGTGAATCTAATTTGAATTCTTGGCCTGTGCATCTTCCATCTTCCTTTGTTCTTGTTAAGCTACGGTTACTTCCGGCCTTGGGTCCCTCTTCCCTTTCTGCTTAAGTGCTGATTGGCATTTCGTGTTAAACGTTTGGTTCTGGGCTCTGCTGTTTAGCATGAATTGACTGACTAGCTCCTCAGCCACCCTGGGGCGTAGTTAATCTTATTCTCATTTGACGGTTGATGAGACCGGAGCCAGAGGGTTACACCTTAAGCAGTGCCCCGATGCCAGGGAGTGACTGAGGAGAGCCAGAACCCAGCGCAGGGGGCTAACTCCTACCCACCCATCCCCTGGCTCTTGGGTTAGCTGAGTATATGGGAGGGGCTGTTGGTCGTCTCTGGAAGAATCCTCTGGAGTGATTCTGTTGTATGTGTTTTATGAACTTCTGTTTCAAATTTTGTTCTGTTTTTAGTTCTTTTTCCCTAAAGAAGGGAACTTGCCTGCTCTTGGCTACGTAGGGACCTTAGTAATGTTTATTAAAATGTCAACTGAACATCTTGCGTTGGGTTCAGTCTGGCCACCTTTATTACTCTGCGTTATCCAGCAAGTAGGGAGAGGTTGTAGTTGCTTTCTCTATGATCCACATGGCCTCATGACCCCTTGTGCCTCCGCACTCTTTTGTCTGAGCTCTGGCCTTGGCTCAGCCCAGCTCTTGTCATTCTGTGTTCTTCTGTGTTGATATCATCATGGAGTAAGAGGACTTTTACACCTCTGCTCTAGAATTAGCCCCTTCTCTGCATTTCCTCACTTTTCGACTCTGACCAAACCATTGAGGGAGGGAAGGAGATATATCTGAACTTAGTCTAACTGATGTCAGTGCAGCAGAAGTTGATAGCACAGGGCTGCTCTTCCACTTAGGTGGTTTAGAGACGTTCAGTGTCTTGAGTCAGTGCTGGGGATGGGAACAAGCTCTGGGCTTACCCTGTCTCAGGGCAATGAGAGGAAGGAGGAAGGAAGGTTAGGAAAACAGCACGCTTGCTTTATTTACATCCTCAAGTCTGCAAAGACCATTGGAAATGAAGGCATGGATGTATTTTCAAGGAAAACTCTAACTTGGTTAAACATAATGTTCTTCCAAGTTGTCAGGCACGGACCGGCATGTGCAGAGTTCCCAGTGCCAGGCAGGTTGTCGAAGGCTGGCCTTTCTGTTCAGTCTGGGAGAGTCCATCCATGTGGGTTGTTCACAGGATCCATTTTAAAGGTTATTCCAACCCGTCGTGGTTGGAGGGCTGGCAAGGGAAATGTGTTCCGTGCCTGAGGTGTGTTTCCCTGTGAACAGCTCTTTCCAGAAGGGTTTTTCATTAAGCCTCTTTAATGTGTATTTGTGGGACCATCCAATCTTAGACTTGGAAGGACCTCAGGGTCATCATTGCCAACATTCACCAGGGAATGAATGACATTTGTTGAGATGCAGCTGGGTTGCTCCCAGGTTTACAGTCTCCACCAGTGAAGGTCACGCCAAGGTCAAACTGGAAAATCAGCATAGGTTGCTTTGCAGGACACGCCCGGGCGGGCCATTTTACAAGATGCCATCTCCACACACAGATGACAGGCAGTACAAGGAAGTCCTTTCACTCCGAGACTTTCCACAGAGGCTCCTGTGCTCTGCTCACTGGCATTACCTGCATCCTGTGGCTCCAAGAAAGAAATCAGGCATCAATGCTGGTCTGTGCTTCTCAGTGGACGGGCCTTAGACGGTCTCTCCCCTGGAATTCAGAGGGCATTTCCTCCGGGCAGTGCCTGTGATCACAGACAGGGAGATGCTCAGGGGCTTCTTGCTTCCTTTGTGTTTCTCAGGTTCTGTGCTCACTAGCTTTCTGGACAGTTGCTCCATTCTCTTCTCTTCCCTCTTCTTGACCTTGCTACTTCCTGTCCCCCTTTCCCTTCCTTAAACAAACTCAGTGTCTTAATCATAACAAGCCAGGAATAGTTGATTATTTTTCTAAGTGTTTCTACGTGCGCACTGTGTGCTAGACGCTTTGCCGCACACCACAGGCAGAATACCACAGGCATCACTGCAGGGCATAAGGCAGCTGGGTGAACCCTTGGCAGCTTATGGGAGCTAGGTGTGTCTTTCTTCTCAACTCTGCCTTCTGCAACATTGTATTGGCAGCTTCCAGTTGGCCACAGAGGGACCGTCTGCACCATGGAAATTGGCTGTGTGGCAAACCAGAAACAACTTAAATAAACATAACCGAGACCCGTTTACCAGTACACAACGGCCTGGCACTCCAGCACCGATGGCAGTGATGACCAGCTGTCACTTGTTACTGCTTTCTACATTCCAGATGTTTTCTATTCGTAGCTATTACCTCAGTATCTTCTCAAGTACTTCTAGGTGTCTACTGAACAGAAAAGGGAAGGGGGGCAAAATCCCTCAACTAGGAAATGCCAGAGCCGAATAAAAGTCAGATCAGTACACAAGGCCCAGGAATCTGCCCTTTGGGGCCAGGATCTCCTTCCCAAAGTGTCCTTACTCTTGGCATTTGACTTCCACATACACAATGACCTGGTCCAAGAGGAGGAAATGCAGAGGTCTTTGGCTCTGGCAGGGTAAGTTTTGTCTGGGCCATCCAGTTGTCTCAGGTTGTCTTGCACCATCTGATACGGTCCCTCGGTGATGTGGAAACTGGCTTTGCAGGGTGCTGATAATGCCAGTTAACTGTACAGTGACCTTACTGCTTTTGTGAGGTGAGGCATAGGTGTCTACCATGAAGTACACTGATGCTCCCTGGCCTGTCAGTCTTAGGCATATCTGGGACCACAGCAGGTCAGGAGACTACCACAGGACAGAGCACAATAAAGTCTTGCGAACCCCTGCTGTGGCCGAGCAAGTTACAGGGTTCATTTTCTTATCACCTCACCAAACAGATCGACGACCAGTTGCTTTCTCTTCTCTTCTCTTCTCTTCTCTTCTCTTCTCTTCTCTTCTCTTCTCTTCTCTTCTCTTCTCTTCTCTTCTCTTTCTTTCTTTTGTTGTTGTTTTGTTTTTTGAGACAGGGTTTCTCTGTATAGCCCTGGCTGTCCTGGAACTCACTTTGTAGACCAGGCTGGCCTCAAACTCAGAAATCCACCTGCCTCTGCCTCCCGAGTGCTGGGATTAAAGGCGTGCGCCACCATGCCTGGCTTGACCAGTTGCTTTCTTTAGCATATATTTGTTTTGCACAGGGAGAGAGATGGGCACGAGGTATCCTGGATTGTTCCAAGGAAGCCATTATCCCAGACCTGGGCTCCTTCTAGCTCCTGCCTGTACTGTGGCAGGCAGCATTCAGGGTTAATCATGGTCCCCAGATGGCTGCCCTTCCTATAATGTTACATCACCAGAAGAGGAGGCAGGTATCACGGAGAGGAAGGGTGTTTGACTCCTCACCTCTGATTCCACCTAAGGTCCCTCAGGTCCCTCACATAACCACACCCACAAATCAGGAAGCCTGCGTGAGGTAGCTGTTGCCTGAAGCTGTTGCTGTCTAAGAGGGTAGAATGAGAATTGACTAGGCCCTTACGGGCTCCAACAATCTCCCGCACACCACTCCCATCTGTAGACCTGGATGAGAACAGTTCCTCTTACCTATAAGTAATGGAATCTGTGAGGAGGGGGAGGCATTGAAATGGCTTCCCTCCTGGCTGGTGCTCACCATTGGCTGAGCCTCAGTTTAACCACAGTCCAGTGAGAAGCGTGGGATTCTCTCTGTAGTCTTGGAGAGTTCTAGAAGCCCATGGGTTTGCATTTCTGCGACCTCTTAGCTACTGATAAGCAGAGCTGACCATGATAGAGCTGACCAAGTATGTTCTGCATTACCTGTGCAAGGCCGGGCCAGGCCAAGGAGGTAGCACTGAGCCTGTCCTTAGGGAAAGGTGGATGCCATCTAGGTAGAACATTCGGCCTCTTGGAAGCCAACTGCATATGGACATGGAGTCCCCTCTTACCCATTCTGCTGAGAGGGGATGTAGCAGCCCTGGGCCTGTATGTCACCTTCAGTCCATTACCAGGCCAGTATCCTGCCTAAGCAGTATTAGCTGGAATGGGTTTGCCCAAAAGAGGGGGAAACAGCTAGCCAGGAAGCCTGTTTATGCTCACAGTGACACTGTCTGCAGCCATGTCATCTGCTGGTTTGGGGACAATGCCATTTGAGAGCAGATTTCAGGTTCCCAAGAAACGATAAGCTGCCCTCTATGGGTACAGAGAGAGAAAGAGGAGGGTGCTTCTTTGCTATTTATTAGTTGTTTGCAGTTGCTGTGATAAAACACCATGACCAAATCAACGTATAGGAGGCTGGGCTTGCTTTTATTTAGGAAACTAAATTGGACTATTGGCCAGTCAATGATTTCTTTATAAATGCATGGCAGTTACGTTGCTCAGTCTCACTCTGTGTTTGTGTGTGTGCGCTCCTGTGTGTATACACTGTCACAGTTTGATCAATATTCATTGCTTCCCAAGGTAGACATAAGCAATTTTTATTTTTGCTCTAACCATCCAATTACTCACTTAAAGTATAGTTTAAGAGCGAGCCAGCAACTGCTCAAGATGTGCCCGTGTACCTTTCTAGAACTTCGGTGTGCAAATATCATTTGCATAGATACACTAGACAGACTTCTGTGGTGGTTATGATTCTGTGAGCCATTCTTTTTTCTGTTTATAGATACTTATATCATTATTCAGGTCAAATGTCAGATGGAGAGTGGCAAGGAGCTGTTTTGAGAAGGGGCATGGGACTCATTATGCACGAGTGTTCATGTTCAGAAAGAAACCTGTCCTACAGCACGAAGCTAGGTCCCTCAAACAAAGGAGGAGCATCAGGTTAAAACTAGACATACTAAATAAGTATTTTACATTTGTCTGCTATATTTTACATGTACAGATGTCTTGCCTGCTTATATGTCTGGATACATGCATACCTATATCCAGGGAGGCCAGAAAGCGTGTTGGATCTCCTGGAATTGGAGTTACCGAAGGTTGTGAACCACCACGTGGGTGCTGGGATTTGAACCCAGGTTTCAGAGTGAGGAGTGGAGAATGGAGATATTGTCATGTTGGTGGGGGTTGAGGCTGGATGGGTTTATTCTCATCCTGCTTAGAGGGAGCCGTGCATCCGGCACAAAGTCAACATGGCAGGCTTACATGCCGCGACAGTCAGAAGGAATCCCACCTTAGTGTCCCGCCCTTTGCAGATCCTGAAGGTTAGGGGCAGTGAAATCTGCTTCACTCTCGGGTGGATGGTTTTTGTGGGAGCTCAGGAGCTATAAACCATGGAGCCATCTTTCAGCCCTGTATTTTAAAATCCTTTATTATCAAACTCTTATTGAAATCTTTCCATCAAAAATCTGTTCTTGTCATCTCCAGAATCAAAGAAGCAAGAAGGGAAAAGAAAGGAAGAAAAAGAAAAAAATAAAAGAAAATCCATTTAATAACATTTCCAGGGCAGTTTTGTGAACATCTAATAACTCTAAGTTTTCTAAGCTAGAACCCTCCATGTTAAGGACCTTGCGGGACCATTGGCATGCTGGTCCTGTTTCTCCTTGGCTGATGATGTGTTGGCCTTGGGGATGGCACCCACATTCTTCCTCCTGTTCAGGGCATACATGTTACTTACTTGGAAAGACAACTGATGGTGTCTCTGACTGGATCTGGTTTATTTTTAACCAAGGCCCTCCTCATGCTGACATGGGAAAGAGGACTCACAGGAGACCCTGTGTTCCTGCCTACTGCTAAGGTTCATATACTGGAAACAAGTTTACCCCTTTTCCCCATTATGTATTGTCTGTGATTCAGACCCCAGGTTCTTCTAAGCTGAGACTACAGTGGTGGGCAGACAGCCACTGCCCAACGGGACTCCTGTTCTGAGAGACAGACCCACCTGGAAACTAGTCATAGGCTTACATGGACAAGAATAATGGCTGTGGGGAACAAGCCAAGCAACCCGTGACTGAGGGCCTTGGGGTTAGGATTTCACAGAGTGGCTAGTGATGGGAAGAATGGTATCAGGATAAAGAGTGAGAAGCCATCCAGAGGAAGAACATTCTAGATGGTAGGATTTTGGGGTTTGAGGAACAGCACTAAGGCTAGTGTAGGTGGTTAGAAGGAAGAAGAATGAAGGTGGAGTCAGAGGAAAGAGGGGACAGACCGCGAAGGAGTGTCCACAGGCTGCCATGAGGCTCCAGACTTTGGTTTGGACTCTGGACTTTAGAGTGTTTTGAGCATGGAGAGTGTGTACCACTGTTCAGATTGACAGCTGATGTCACCAGATCTCGGTGGCTGCTGGGTGAACAGTGGTTTCTGGAGTGTGATGCGGGGAATGGGGTGGGCGTGGGGAGTGGGGGCAGGGCTGTGATCATGTCGGAGGATGAAGCTGTGTGGTTTTATTCTGACCATGCTGGGATGTGCAGCCAGGAAGGAAGCTATGCATCCAGGATATAGCCAACACCCCAGGTTTGATAGTTTCAAAGGACCCCACATTAGCCCCCACCTTTAGCCAATCCTGGTGGTTTAAGGGCAGTGGAATTTGCTTCTCTCTGGGGGTGTTTTTTGTAGATCAGTGGGGAAGTGGTGGCTAAGCCCTCATTCCACCATCTTCATGCCCTCTGTTATGTAAAACACTTCCTTCGTCCTGTTGGGTGTCTCTCAAGGCCCATTCTTGTTGTCCTTGGCCAAAGAGACCGAAGCAGTTCCTTGTATCATGCCCAGAACTCTTCAGGAAGGGGAGAGAAACCATGTGGTCAGGGTTGCGTTGCTCCGGAGGCTTCCGAGGGCACATTTAATCGCTATGGTCACCAGAAGGTGAGGGCCTGTTCCTGTTCAGCATTCTTTTCTCACACCACAGAGTCTGGATCAAAACTTCATTGTCTTGTCAGCACGGAGACAACTGTAATTCCTTCTTCTCTGTGTTGGTCTGCACTGCTTTCATCGGAACTTCAAGCCTTTGCTGCTCCACAATTCTCTGCCTTCCCAGTCCCAATCACTACCTCCCATATACACTGAACTGTCAAGGACCTGCGGGACGTAGTCCCCTCTTTAACTCTGTCCAGGTTGTCTTTCTCAATTTCTTTTTACTTTTTGAGACAGGGTCTCTCTGGGCTTGGAATTCACCTATTCAGACAGACTGCCTGGTTAGTGGAGTGCCCTCCCGCCGATCTCTGAAATCTGGTTTTCACCTGCCTCCGGATGAGGTTGTAAGCATGTGCTGTCATAGTTGGCATTTGTTTGGACGCTGGGGATCTGAACTCCGTCTTCATGCTTACTCAGCACTTTACCCACTGAGCAGCTTTCTGGCCTGTGCATTCAGCAGGTTCTTCAGACACCAGTTTGGTCTAATGTTAGTGGCTATTTAGAAGAGTGTTTCAGTTTTCCTCTTAACCCAGCTAGTTTCCAAGTAATTGATACTGGACTATTGTATTTATTTAACAGCTTTAAAGGCACAATAACTGAGCGGTATTACTCGATTTTAATCCTCTAAACTAATCTGGCTACCTCCCAGTCAAAATCCCAGTGGTACTTGCATTTTAGTAATGATCTGGCTTTCTGGGCTCCAGGTGTTTCCTCCTGGACTCTTTACCCTTGGCAAGTCCCCTTTTCCTCTCTCCCCTGTCCTGTCTCATGTCCCCACCCCTATTCCCGCACTCCCTGCCACAGGAGGAAGTCCAGCCCTACTCTCTTCCCTGCTCAATCATTGACTGATCCACTAGCTTTATTGACCGATCAATAATTGGAGAGCAATATTCATACCACATTGAGACAGGAGAGTCTCAGAATAAGGATTGCAACCAGATATGGGGCCCCAGAAACCAGCATTTTAATAATACAAGGATAATCTTTACACAGTGCACAATGATATTATGCCAACAGTCTAGTGAGGTCGTTTTGTTTTTCAACTCTATGTGCATATTAGAGAACATTTCATTTCTTCCCCCATCTGTGCTTGGATGACTGAGGGTCCAGGTTTTTTTCAGTCATTTGAAAGTCATGGTCTAATACAAATTCTTACATGGATTTCAGCGATTCTCATCTCAGAACAGAAGTATGGCTTTGTGTGAGGAAGGATATGCTAATTAGGTTAACTGCAGTAGTGAAGTCCTTATTCTGTGTATCAGAACATTGGGTGTACCTTAAATAGATGCTTTCAAAACACCATGAAACTCAGGTCAATCTGCCCCCTTCCTCCAAAAGACGCCATGATGGATGCTCAGGGCTGTGGAGCAGAGATCCTGGCCCATCACATCTGCTCATTTTTCGGTCTTACCCCACTTCACTGCACGTACCCTAGAAGTTCAGGAAAGACTCTTAAAGATTTATTATTTAGACCAGGTTGGCCTGTGGGCGTGACTATGGGGGGTGTTGGTTGTCTTGATTGTTGATTGACATCTGAATCTGGGTGATACCGCCCCCTGAGCAGGAGCTCCTGAACTATGAAGGAGAGAATGCTAGCCACAAGCAGAAGGAAGCAAGGACGCATGCGCATGATCCTTTCCGCATGCGCATGCGCATGATCCTTTGTGGATGAGATCCTTTGTGGATGAGATGCGGGCTGTTAAGTCCCTGCCTTGATTTCTGCTCAGTGATAGAGTGTGACCTAGAACTGTAAGCAAAATAGCCCCACATCTCCTCCAACTTACTTATTCTCAGGGTGCTTAATCACAGCCACAAAAAGAAACTGGAACACGCAGCGTGCGGGTTGGCGGAGGATTGAATGCCAATTGCTGGATGCTCTTGTAGAGGAAGCTTGGCTGTGATGATCTCTGTGAAGCACCCTGCCTTTTAAAAAAATTTTTTTTAAATGTAGAGTGCTAAGGATCAAAAGCAAGCTCGCATGCTTGTGTGGTTGAGCCATCACCCAGCCCCCTACAGATTATATTCTTAATTGTATCATTTCTTATCTTGATTTATCAACTTGCTGACTAATTCTTTTTAAATCTCTGTTCTTTAAATGTCAGCGATTTCCCTTCTGGATTTAATATTCTCCTTATTGAAGATAAAGTCTGATAGTCCTTCAATTAAGTGTGTATGAGCATAAAATCTGTCAGCCTTCGCTACAATGTTTCTTCAATTTACTCCATTCTTGCATAATTCTGCCTGGTGTGTGTGTGTGTGTGTGTGTGTGTGTGTGTGTGTGTGTGTGTGTGTGTGTGTGTGTGTGTGTGTGTAAGTTAGCAGTTGCTTTCCCTCTTACTTTGAAGGTATGGTTTTACTGCCTCCTGGCTTCCCTGCTGCAGAGGAGGAATCTTGTATCCATCAGATCTTTTCCTTTGTAGATAATCTCTTCTCTGTCCCGGCCACTTTCAATACTTCCCTTTGTCTTTGATGTTTCAGTCTGATACGCTGAGATGTGGAGTTCATTATATTTCTCTTCCTTGAGCCCTTTTTTTCATTCCAAAGACTCATTCCCCAGCCCCCAGCCCTCCCAAGTCTGGTTATCATTTCTCCCCGATATCTCTTGGATATTACTTACCCGTATTTTCAATAGCTACACACCAGGGAATCCCAGTATGCACAGGGCATCTCATGACAGCTGAGGACACCTGGCTCAGCCGCTGATTTATTTCAAGGTTTGCCACCGGTTTGTCTTAGGGTTTTGAATAGCTAATTTTTAGAAATTGCACATGAAGCTTTTGCTTGCTGCATACCGTCTTCTGCTGTTTCAGCTCTGTCCGAGTTTAGTTCACTTTCTGCCACTTTTTGCTGTGATTTTTTTTTTTAAACAGACACTTTTAGTCCAATTTTTCTTCAGTATTTGGGTGCTAACATGCCTCTAGCATCCACTAAGATTAATTCGTTTTATTTTTTCTTTATGTTCATATAAACTTTATATGCTCATCTGTAGTGGGGATTCTGCCAGATCCCCAGAGGTTTGGATGGTGGCAGTTAACCTGTCTGTCTGTCTGTCTGTCTGTCTGTCGACTCATTTCTCAGTGTACTTTATCTGTTGTAGTTCACTTGACTGATGTATCCCTCAGTTCCTCTGTCTGTCTGTCTATCAGCTACCATCAATGGAGTGATCTATTTCTTAACCTAGTTTTGTCTGGGTTTGTATAGATCATAAAGGCAATAACAGAATGGCTCGTGTTTCTCCCACATGACTGTTTCCTACTTAAACAGTGGTATTAATTAGATGCACAAGCAGTTTATTTTTGGTGTGTGGGGAACACATGTCACAGTGTGCATGTGGAGGTCATAGAACAACCTCGTTGCATGAGTTCAGTGGGTCCTGGGGATTGAAACTTTACCCTCTGAGTTACCTTGCAAGTCCTAGCAAGTTCTCCAGAAGGGTCCCAACCCAGCTGTCCTGCTTTCCTGTGTCAAACATTGTCTGTCTCTGCTTGACCTTAGAACCTTCCCCTATGTCTCAGAACTTATTTCTACCCAAATCCCCCACTAGCTGCCCTGTATTAGGTCAACACCACCCCCACCCCCACCCCTTGCTTTCTTTTTTCACCTTGGTTCAGGATGCTGGGGGCTTCTCTGTCTCTCTTTTGTTCTCTGCTAGGTATATATTGCATATAAATTCTTCCCTGGACTAGGGTGGATGGCAGGGGCTGAACTTTTTTTTTTTAACATTTCAGGACATTTACAGTTATAACGGCCTGGTTCTCCCATGTGGGTCAGCAATGCGGAGAACCTGGGTTCTCTTTGAGTGACTGTTGACGGTGCTTCTGGTTGGGTGCAGGCACAGAAGGAGATTTCCATGAGAGAAGCCATTTTTTAAAATCCCATTATACAATGGTGGATACTGCCCCTCTCAAAGATCTTTGTGCGTGTGTGTGTGTGTGTGTGTGTGTGTGTGTGTGTGTGCGTGCGCGCGAGGTTTTCTGTTCTTGATATTAAAAGCAATAGCATAGTATCCTTTGACTTTTAAGTCTTATTTTATTTGTAATTAAGATATAACTGTATCATCCCCTCCCTTTCTTTTCTCCAATCCTACCAACATGCCTCCCCCCCCCCAGTTCCATCTCAAATTCATGGCTTCTTTTAAAAAAATTATTATTGTTACATTTATGGATAAATGATACCAAGTCTGAGTAGTGTTGCTTATATGTATTTGCTTTTATAGATGACCACTTGGTATTGGATGCTAACCCATGAAACCTCAACAACATGGCTACCTGAAGCAGACCCAAGCAATGACCACATCGGCTGACATGCCCTTGTGATCTTGTGATGGGACTGATCTCATGGGGCCCCGTCCCTAGAAAACAGCTACAGACAGTTGGTTCACTTTAAAACCCTGTTCTGTGTCTTTGAGTTGCAGCCTCTCTGTCTGGTCTAGGCTGGTCTAGGATTCCTTCTCCTCCTGCTTCTGTCTCCCAAGGGCTCCCATGGTGAGTCCGTACACCATGTCTAGGTCAGTGTTATTTTGAGAGTTTAAAAGTCTGTACAGAATCCGTGGGGGATGAGAGAACCAGAACTATGCTGTTCATCTGGTGGGAAACTGAAAATTCAGGTAAGCCCGAGGCTCTCCTGAGGCAGGAACTGATGGAAAGAGGACATCTCTTGAGCGTTGGGGCTGTCTTAGAGGAATCAGGGACATCCTTAGAGAGAGTCAGGAGAGGAAAGATGTAAGACAGCCCTGAGGACACCCTCTGATCAGCGCTAAGCCTCAACAAGGGAACAGATGGATTACCATCGTGTAGAGAATGAGGCTGATAGAACCAGTGGGGGATTGAAACCCTGCTCTCCATGGTGATCCCATCAGCAAAGCTTTCTGAGTGTGGCTGGGAGCCTTCTTCAGGACCCAGCATAGATGTGCAGACCAAGTCAGTACTCACACAGGACACAGTGTGCCATACTCATAGCAGATAGATCTCATTGACAAAGACGAACATTCATTTCAACAGCATTGGAAAGATGTACTGTAATAGCTACAGAGAAAAATACGTAGGATTCGGTAGCATTGTTTTTCTGATCTATTCATTAGGATGATATACATAGATTACATATTTATGTGGATATTTGTGGTTGTGTATTTGGGTTTGTGTTTATGGGTGTGTGTCTGCGTGTTTATGAGTGTCTGTGTTGGTGTGATAAGTGCCACAAGGTGCACGTGGAGGTCTGAGGACTGTCTGAAGGAGGACACTTTCTTCCACGTTGGTCCCAGGGATCAAACTCAGTGTTGTACATTTGGCAGCAAAGCACCTTTATCCCCTGAGTCATCTCATCATCCTCTGAGACTTCTTTTAACTTAAAAGATACTATGGACACATCAAAGAGAAGATTTTTAGAAGATATTTCATTTCCTTGATGCCACTGTTACCACTTTGCATGTGGTAACGGGCTTATAGTTTATCCATCCGCCTAGTCATACTGTATAAAATATTTTGTGGCTTATTTTTCATTTTTGAATATCTATCTGTTTTCTTGTAGCCAATGAAAGTATATAATTTTCTAGCTACTCTAGAATGAGGGCGTGTTGTTAAAATGTAAAGCTAATTCAGAATTTTTAATGGAAGGGAATAGAATGGCTAATTTACTAATTTAATAATGTAAAAAGGAAAGATACTGTTCTCCAACCTCCTCTCCAGTGTCTTAGCAAGTAAAGGCCAGTCTCATTCAAAATATGTGTGTTCCATTCTCTTATTTAAAGATGTTTATTAGTTCTCTGAGAATGTCCTACGATGCTTTTTGTTTATATTTATCCCCCGTCCATCCCTTCCCAGATCCATCCATCCCTCCCCACTCACCTGACTTTGTTCCCCTTTTCCCCCCTGAAGTACAATTTGTGGTGCCCATATACTGTAAGATGTGTGGCCTTAACTAGAGTGTAGTCAACCCCTCCCAAGGGCCATACCCTTCCCCAGCAGCTGTTGGTGCCAAAAGTTCCTTAGCTAAGACTGTAACTTCAAGCCCACATCACCATTCCATGCTGGGATTTTGTCTGGCCCGTGTGTCCGGTCTCAACTGCTGTGAATCCACATGTGCAGCTGCCATGATGTGTTCAGAAAGCCCTATTATCAGAGTTGCTCACTGCCTATGATGGTCTTCCTGCCCCTATCATGTTGTGAACCTGAACCTCGGGAGGAGAGTGTGTGATACAGATGCCATGTTTAAGGATCAACATTCTGCAGTCTCTTATTTCTTCCCCTTTATTCATTGTAGGTCTCTGTGTCAATCACTGTCTACTACAAAAAGAAGCTTCTCTTATGAGGGTTGGCCAATGCACTAACCGTTAGAAGTCAGTTTAATACTATGTCCCTTGAACAAAGTAAGAGTCGTAGATTCTTGCCTAGGATCCATGATCTGTCTAACCATGAGCGCTTGGCCCAGGTAACTAGGTATGAGTTACAACTTTTGGAACTGGGCCTTAAAGCCAACCAGGATATAGTTGGTTACTCTAATGATGTGTATGTCCCTGTGACACCAGTTGGCCTGTCTCGCCATGCTGGTCATTGGTGTAGCTCATAGAATTCACATCCGTGCAAGCCTGGTGATTCATGTTTTCCTCTGGTAGCATGCATTGCTAGCCAGTTGGGATGCAGCTTCCCTCAGGTCAGTGCCAGCTTGGTTGCTCCATGTTACTCAAACATGTCTTTGGTAATCGGGTCTTACCATAAGAGGAGGGACAATAACCTGTCATGCTTACATTTCTCTCAACACTCCGAGCTTCAGAGCGCCCACATAACAGCCAGTTAGCTCTAACTACTCGGCTGCTTTTTCTTTCCATCCCACATTCCAAAACTCTTCCACTGTCCTTCCCAAAACAATGTGTTAAGATCTGCCACAGCGACACTCCAAGAACCTGGCACTAATTCCTGTCCTAGTGTGCATTCTCCGGCTGTGCTACATGCTGTGGCCACAAGGAAATTAGGGAGGAAAGGATTTACTTCATCTTATAGCCCTTCAGGTCACACTCCATCACCGAGCAAAGTCAGGGCAGGAGCTCAAGACAGGAACCTGGAGACAGGACTGATGCAGAGGCCATGGAAGAATGCTGCTCTCTGTCTGGCTTGTTCCCCGTGCCTTGCTCTGCCTAACTCCTCATAGCACCCAGTAACCCTAGCCCAGGTGTGACAACACCCACAGTGGCCCAGGCCCTCCCACACCAAGCATTAATCAATAAAATGCTCCACAGACTTGACTATAGGTCAGTCTGATGGAGACCATCCCTCAGTTAAGGTTCCCTTTTGGTCCAGGTTAAGGGGTGGTCTGTCTGTCTGTCTGTCTGTTTGTCTGTCTCTCCCTTCATTCCCCTCTTCCCTCTGACAGAGCAGGGTATATAAAGCCATCCCTGGTGATTCTCCTGACTGACTGCCTCCTGCAGGGTTAGGAGGATGGTGCAGACAACAACACTGGCTTGGGCATGGGTCCTGGGAACTTGATTAAGGTCCTTAAACTGTGCAGCAGGCAGCTTCTCAAGTGATTCCATTCCAATAATGAGACCCTCCTCGTCCTCTTCCTCTTCTTCTCCCTCCTCCTCTTCTCCCTCCTCTTCATCCTCTTTCTCTTCTTCTTCCTCCTCATCCTCTTCCTCCTCTTCTCCCTCCTCTTTCTCTTCCTTCTCTTCCTCCTCTTTCTTGTCCTCTTCCTCCCCGTCCTCTTCCTCCTCGTCCTCTTCCTCCTCCTCCTTCTTCTTGAGGTCTTCCACAAGATCTTCCAGTTCCCGGAATGATAAATCCCTTGGACTGTTAGTTGCTTTAAAGGGCCTAACATGAAGCACCCTGTGCTCTCAGGTGTTCAAAGATGACTCCAGAAAACCTTGAGGGAAAAAGATGGGTGTGCCCACAA
Organism: Mus musculus; assembly: GCF_000001635.26. Classification (NCBI taxonomy): domain Eukaryota; kingdom Metazoa; phylum Chordata; class Mammalia; order Rodentia; family Muridae; genus Mus; species Mus musculus. The sequence goes on along the minus strand of NT_039634.4, from coordinate 1,407,873 downwards.
ACTGACATTTTTAAGCATGGCTTTCAGAGGGTTGTTGGACATGGCCGCTGCTCCCAAAATAGAGAAGGAAGTTTAAGAGACGGGCTTAAAGTGCTGTCCATGTATCCGTGTGGTTTTCCCGGTCTTTGCTCATTACCCTCAACAATTAAAGCAGCATTTATCAAAACTCAGTTGATTTTTAAAAGCTGAATGTTTGTACAGCTGCTCTTGAGTCCTTAAAAAAAAGCCTTACATTTGCAATGAAAATATTCAAAGTTAAAAACAAAAATTAACACAAGAAGTCATTTCATGTCCTGTGGAAAGAAGAAGGGAAAGTTTTAAAAAAGACAGAGAATGAGTCTGAGATACTTCTCGGGAAGACTTCCTTCCTTAGAGGGCTCTTGGAGCTTTGAGTCCATCCACTTTTCCACATCATCTGGAACAACTGTATTTTAAAGTTGCTTCAGTCCTTCCTGACTAGAGGCAGAGTGGTGAAGGCAGGCGCTACCCACATATCATATCATACACAGTAACCATGAAATAAGAGAATTTAGGGCTGGGCAGATGGCTCAGTTGGTGCTGGGGAGACAGAGCAGGGTTCCCGAGGCTCTGGGCCCAGTGAGAGATTCTACCTCAAAAAATAAGGCAGGGGTGTGACTGTTGGCTTGTGGCTTCTACGTGAACATTCACGGGTATGCAGTACAGAGGTGTGTACGCATGTGTGGACACAGACAAACACAGTACAGAGATGTGTACCCATATGTGGACACACACACGCACACACACACGCACACACACCACACACACACAGAGGCATACAGTACAGAGGTGTGTATCCACATGTGGACACAGACACACTCACAGTCATGCAGTACAGAGGTGTGTACCTACGTGTGGACACAGACACATAGGCATACATACAATAACCTCACCACTGTCAACGATTAAAACCAATATTTATCAAAGCTTGTTTAAGGGAGTGTAAGGGCTAAAGAGGTGACTTCGTGATTCAGAGCACATGCCACTCTAAAGGAAGATTGAAGTTTGATTCCCAGAACCCATATTGGGTGACTCACAGCTGCCTATAATTACCATTTCATGGCATCTGAAGCTTTGGTGGCCACCTGCACGTGCGCACACACACACACACACACACACACACAATCTTAAGGAAAACATTCAAAAGAATAAGAAACAAGAAATGGGAGGGTGAGTTCTCAGAGCCAAATCCTCAGGGCGTGTAATATGGGCGTGAGAGTCATAAGGGGTCAAGGAATCTTAGAATTGGGTGTGGGAGTCCCTCTTCTGCAGCACAGGTGCTTACAGCTCAGGAAATGGCTCAGCAGACATAGCACCTACCAGATAGACATAAGGCTAGGCCCCTAGAACTCATGCGTAGGCTGGGCTGGCATGGCACCCACCTATGGTCGCACACTCAAAAGTCTTAGACAGATGATCTCTGAGGCCAGCGGAGTAGTGAGGCCAGCCAGAATTGACAGGCTCTGGGTTTAGCAAGAGAATTCCTCAATAAAGCAGGGGTCAATCAAGGAAGGCTCCTGATGTCACTGTTGAGCCTCCAGATGCATATGTGTACGTACGCATGCAAACATACGCATGCGTACCTGCCCACACCCCTGTGCCCCCCCACCCACAGATACCACGTGGTATATACATGCAAATTCAAAAACAATTTATTTTGCATATAAAATCAAAAGAAATAATATTTACCTGTGATTCTAATCTATCCCTACATTTTTTTTTTAACCCTGATGAGTATGTTTGTTAAGATAATATGAACCAGGCTTGGTGGCTTATTGTCTCAATCATGCAGAAAGTAGAAGCAGGAGTGTCAGGCATCCAAGGCTGGGCTACACAGTAAGAACTTTTCTCCATAATTAAAAAGTAATTCTGGTACTGGATCAATTTATTGTTAAACCTGCTGTGTGCTCTCCATTTAACAGAGTTGCCTTTGATTTTCTTTTGGTTCTGCAAAACTTCTTAGGTATTTTGGGAGCACAGCAGAGGTATAATTGAGCTTTCAGTTGTTCCTGTCACTAGAGTTGAAGTGTGTTTGGATCCCCGCCCTGTACAGCTGCTGAGTGGGACTCTCATCTGAATGGGTGGGGAAGGTGTCTTACTGGCTACATCCTGCAACCCTGTGGCTCCTTCCGTCTGGAGACATTCATCATTCCCAAGAACAGGAGCTGGGAGCCTCTGTGCTCATAACCAGGGAGACAGAAAATCAAACCTGACATCCATCATTTGTGGCACTGTGGAGACACTGGTGGGTTGGATAGAGGGACCGGATGTAAACCTAGGCCTTCCCTTGATGTTCAAAGAACTAAATTAGGGTTTTGAAATTCCCTGAAGTTTCACATTGACATCTCAAATGAGTTACTTACAAAGGGCCCTTTGTGTATTTGGACCAAAATAAATATTAAAACAAGAATAAACAAAGCCAGCCAAAGACCCCTTGGCACCCACAAGCCAGACACATGCTCAGTCACTTGAATCTGCTTTCAGCTGGTTCTGTGATGGAGCACGTAGGAAACTTTTGGTTATCAAAGCTCCGGTCAGAAGAAATGGAGCCCGCTGTCCTGCCCTCCACCCGTCTTCAGCACAGGAGACTGGTTGGTAGGACTGAAGACGTTGATGTGAAATTGGGTCCCACCGTCTTGGCGTGAAGGGGCGGGCACACGGGGTCATCTCCATGTCTGTTGTGGATGGAAATGTGAAAGGGAACATTCCTCCTATGGAAGAGCTACAACTCTGAGATGCTGGGCGGAGACTCGCCTGCCTTCGGAGGCCTTTGCCGGTGTCTCTATGGGGTTGGAAACGGCATCTTACGGGAGGCGTCATCTCAAAGCACGTGCTTCTCATTCTGCTTTGGGACCTAGCCACTCCCACAGGCAGGTGCCATGACTAGCTACTTTTATCAGCCCAGGGAGCAAGAAGCACAAGGCGAGGGGTACCTTGCAGTTCTCACACACTATGATGACTCTTGGTGTTTGTTCTTTCCCTAGGCATCTTGGTTCTGTCCCTGGTGTGGCACACCCTTACGCTTGCTAGCTTTCCTTCTCTTGTTTCTGTCTTGCTGAGGATGGTTGGGATGTTGCTAATCCTCGGCCCTCTTGGTCCCAGCCTCTTCCATTGTCTGGTTTTGTCGCAGGTATTCCTACTGTGGTCATCCACTACCCAGAGGGGAAAACATATGCTTGGTTTTATGAACTAAAGGCCAGATATAACTTTCTTCCTTCCAGTGCACCATTCAGGCCCAGTAATGCTTATCTATCCCTTCCCCAAGTCTGCTCAAGTGCCAACCTGAATCATGAGTTCTGGAGACTAATAGTTCAATCATGGGAAATCTGTATAAACCTGATGTATACCTGAATAGTCTGGGAGAAGGAGAGGGGAGAGGGAAAGAGGAAGAGAGGGGAGGAGAGGGAGAAGGGGGAGGGGGGAAAGGGGAGAGAGGGAAAAGGACAGGGAGGGGGAGGGGGACAACATTAGTGAAGAATATTTCTGGTGAGTCTCATAGTTCTTATTTTAAATATTGAGGAGGATTCATAAATCTTTTATTTCCAAATTACGTTGTTTCAATGAGACCAATTTTTTAAAAAGACATTTATTTTGCTTTATGTGTAGGAATATTTTGCCTCCATATGTGAGTGTGTGTGTGTGTGTGTGTGTGTGTGTGTGTACCACATGTGTGTAGTGCCCACAGAAGCCAAAAGAGAGCCTGGGATCCCCCTATAACTGGTGTTACAGATGATTTCGAGCTGCCATGTGGGGCTGAGAACTGACCTTAGGTCCTCTGGAAGAACAGCCACCTCCCTTAAACACTGAGCCATCTCTCCAGCCCTAAGAACATCTGAGAGGGAGGACAGGCAGGCAGAGAGCACACAGCTATACCTTCAGTGCTTGCCCCAGTGACCCACTTCTGCCAGCTGGACTCAGTCCTGACAGTCCTGAAGTTTCATTTCTCTAGGTTTGTTTTTCAGCACTTCTCTCCTGGATGTTTAATTCTCTTTCTTATCAATAGCTGACATCTGCACATGAATATTCATGTTGCTGACACAAGGTGGACAGAAACAGCTACGTGGTGGGTTTGTTTGCTTTGTTTTATTATTGTTTGGGATTGTTTTTGTTTTTTGTTTTGTTTTTGTTTTTTCTGTCCTAAGCTTTTGGGAGATGAGGAGGTGGCTTATTCCTGAAATCCCTGCTACAGTGTCACAGGCATAGTTTGTCAGGCTTGTGTCCTTGCTGTGAGACAGGCCCTGTTCTCTGTAGCCTTCAGATGAGTAAACAGAGAGACCCAAGCTACTGGTGGATGAGCACATCTGTGGGAACCCCAAGCTCAGCTGGCCCCACCCAGGCTGCTTGGACATTGGCAGGGCTAGCAACCCCCGTGTGCAGGCCCTGAGACATGCTGGCCTCTGCTGCCCACAGGTGCTGGCCAGGCCCCTTTGTGCTGGGCTGGGTGTCCGTACTCATCCTCCAGCCCTCTGGCAGCTGTGTTCTTCGAGTTCTTCAGTTTGGCTTGCACCACACTCTGTATTTTTTACTCTGACCAGGCCAGCTGTTACCTCATGAGGCGGGGTATCATGCCTCTCTCTCTCTCTCTGGCAAAGCTCAGTCCCCGGGACTTTGTGACATCTTTTTGGATCCATTGTGGCTTCTCAGCTGTGTTATGGATAATTTATATCGTCAGATAAATACCCTTAGGATAAATGAAACATTAACAATTCTATCATGCTGATTTAAAAATACTCTTCGCATACATTCAACAGAATCCTCTCTGGGCTTTGACTTTGGCCTTATAATCAGGTCCAACGCCGTCTCCACCATAAATAAATCAAGCCATTCTTTCAGCCCAGAGTTTTTGGCATTAAAACACAGCACAGTGTAAGACATCTTAGCCAGTGATTTCAAGACTCATCTACCCGTTGCAACAATTGGAAATGAAGTGCTGCCCTAACCGCAGTCCGCGGAAAATAGTTAACCAGGCAATAATCTGTGCTGGGTTTTGGGTTTGGAGGAAAAGAAACTTGGAAACAACTTTGTGGACTGAGGGTTTTTGCAGCCTTGTGAAACACGATCTGACGCTGCCATCCTCCCCTTGCTGTGGAGCACTGAGATGGGAGATGATGAGCCGACCCTCAGCTCCACCTGATGCTGAGAGGAACCATGACCGTGAAGGAGACACTGAGATGTGTTCAGGGTCATAGGGTGATTATTCTTGGTTTCAGGAAAACTGGAAAATACACAAAATTTGAAAAGAAGAGTGAGTGAAGCTTCTCTTAGTTTAACATGATATACATCATCACGATTTTTAAAGTTGTTTTCCAATCAATAAATTATATTTCCAAGAAATAAATTTATAAAGAGTATAGGAAATCAAGAGCCCCTTATAGTTTGCTTTGGAAACCCCAGCACAGGTCTGTCATCTTTTGATGTGTGTTCTTCATGTTACCTGCCCCTTTCTTTTCCCATTTTCTTCTCTCTTCCATCTCCTCCTTCTTCTGCAAGGTTGGAATACATCATATATGTGGGTTTTCCATCCTGGTCTTGTCTGTCAACCCTCCTCCCCCGTAGTTTCCTGTCATGGCCAGGGGTTGGTTGTGGCATTTGGATAGTGTGAGGTGAATGTCTGTCTACATGGAGGCCTGGATGCTTTGGATGGAGTTGGCAGGAGACTTCCAGAGGGAAATAGTAGGGAGTGTATTCAAAGATAACGTTGCTGATGCTCACAGTAAACACAGGTTTTGATAAAACAGCCAAGCCTAATTTGAAAGTGGTTTTGGAAATAGACTCCTTTTTAATTCTCTGCAGGCATGATTCCACCAGATACAATATTTACGAATGGGACATTGTTCTTTGGAAAAGTATAGGTATTCCTGTATGTCAGAAAAAGAAAAGAAAAAGAGATGTTGTGTTTTAGATTTGTTTGCTAACATATTCTAAGGAAGATTCTTTTCTTCCTAGCTTGGTGATGTTCTAGTCTTTTAAAAAACAATAACTTTGTAGCACTTATGAATTGAAAGTGCTGCTTTTTTTCCCTCTGGGACCAAAACCATTATTTAATGATAGGCTGTGGGATGATTTTATTTTGTTTGTGCTTATGTGCACTTGGGTTAGAGGGCAGCTGCAGGTGTCATCCCCCAGGAGCTGCCCACTTTGCTTTCTGAGAAGTCTCTCTTTGGAATGTGGGGCTCACAGACTAAGCTAGCCTGGCTGATTAGTGAGCCTCAGATGCTCCCCTCACTCCCTCAGAGCTAGAATTAGAAGCCTGTAGAACCTGCTATCTGTTCCTGGCTTTGACCTGGTGTCTTAGTCAGGGTTTCAATTCCTGCACAAACATGACCAAGAAGCAACTGGGGAGGAAAGGGTTTATTCAGCTTACACTTCCACATTGCTGTTAATCACCAAGGAAGTCAGGACTGGAACTCAAACAGGTCAGGAAGCAGGAGCTGATGCAGAGGCCATGGAGGGATGTTCTTTACTAGCTTGCTTCCTCTGGCTTGCTCAGCCTGCTCTCTTAGAGAACCAAGATTACCAGCCCAGAGATGGTCCCACCCACAAGGGGCCTTTCCCCTTGATCACTAATTGAGAAAATGCCTTGCAGTTGTATCTCATGGAGGCATTTCCTCAACTGAAGCTCCTTTCTCTGTGATAACCCCAGCTGTGTCAAGTTGACACAAAACTAACCAGTACACCTGGGTACGGGAGACTGTAGCAGGTACTCAGCCATCTCTCCAGTTCCCTCTCCCCCACCTTCCTGGAATGTTCAAACACTGATTCTCTCTTCTGAGCAGTGAATATTCTAGAGGAATGCTTTGAGAAGCCATTGGTGTTGACGCTGAGGGCTCTCAGAAATGGGGCTCTCGTGTGCCTTCTCCACAAGCCTGTTTGCCTCAGTCTGCCCCTCGGTCATCTTATTGCCAAAATTTCTTTCTTTACCCCAGTTTTCCTTACAAGAGTGGAATGCCTGAAGGATTTCAAGTCCCCTCTTCCCCTCTTTAAGGATATTTTTAAATAATGTTTTAAGAAATAGAATTTGTCAATACAGGTAAATCTTATTTATATTTGGGGAAATAAAGTTTAAAGTTTTAAATTTAATTTCAGGTTGTTCTAAGATCTTTGGTGATCCAAGAAAAGCTGTGTTGGTCAAGGGCAGGACAGATGACTCCCAGAGAAAAAAGATGGCGAAACCAAGGACAATCAGAGGTAAACATTAAAGAAAGCGGCACACATGAGCCAACTCCTCCTTTGTAGTTGGAACACAGCCCATCACTGGAAGCTCAGTATAACCTCCTGAGTGTTTTGTTAGTAGTGGCTCTGAGAGACTGGGGACATCTGCATGTGGTAGTTAGGGGCAGGGCCTCTAGGAAGTGACAGATTAAATTGGATCATTATGGTGATACCCCCTTGCCTGCATCCTGGAGGCTTTCTAAGGATGGGTTAAGAAACCTCACAAAGAAACCTTTCCCACTATATAGTAACATAGAAAAGGGTCACCGGCCTCTTGCCAGAATCTGTTATGGTCTTAAACTTCCAATGTCCATCACTATGACCTATAAAATAAACCTCTTTATTTATAACGATCTGCTTCGGGTATTTTATTATAACAATGATGCATTTTATTATAATAGACCACCCCCAAGTTAAGAGTTTTAAGGGAAAGGGTACACATGTAAATATTTAGTATTTGTGGTTCCAAACCTCCACAGACACCGCTGGCTACTTTCCTCAAACCACAGGCTCTGTCCCAGTACGGTTCCTTCCCACACCATGGATTTCAGGGTCGTCCCTGTTAAACCTGAAGCCTTCCAAGTCTCTCCCTTCATCCACCACCTTAGTTTCCTCTGCCCCTGAAGAAGTGCCTGAGGGCCTGGGACTGTGTCCACACAAGCATGCTGTTATAATGCTTTTGTGCTCCTACAAAGTCAAGCATTTCATATAATACAACAGCAGCCTCTTTTCCAGACACCACACAAAGAATGAGTCTCTATGGAGTAATTGTCTAACAAAGTCAGAAATGACAAAGTGACATGAAGCTAGCATTTCACAGATGGGGCACACCCCTGAGCTCCCTGGTCTGTGAGCACCCTGCCCTACAGGAAAGCAATCCACAGGGGAAGGCTAGAAGGGGCTCAGAGATGGAGGCCACAGAGTGATTCCCACATGGTGTGTGTGTGTGTGTGTGTGTGTGTGTGTGTGTGTGTGATATAATGCTTGGGACATGCTCTGAACAGAGTTGCTTAGGAAGAAATACTGTAGTCACAACAGACATAGGACACCTGGCCATGCCTGCCAGAGGCTTCTGCTGTTCATGAGCTGTTATTTCCTCAAGCTGTTCAGCGGAATCACGTAAGGCACCTAATGCGGCTGTAACAAAATACCAGAGACTGGATGCCTTACACAGCAGAAAGGTATTGCTCTCATAGTTCTCTGGGTTGGAAGTTCAAGATTAAGGTGTGGGGAGACATCTGTGCTGGGCCTCCTTTGTTTTGGGGGTGTGAGTCTGTCTTCAGATCTTTCCTTAATGAAGGTTAAGCTCTGATCTCTCTCTCTCTCTCTCTCTCTCTCTCTCTCTCTCTCTCTCTCCCCCTCCCCCCCTCTCTCTCTCATATCTGTGTGTGTATACATATGTTCTCATGTGTGTGGCTCACATGTGTGTGGTGCACATTCATGTGTATGCACATGCATGTGGAGGCCTGAGGTTGATATCAAGAATCTTCTTCGATCCATTACCAGCACATGCATGGGAGCAGAGTCTCTCGGGTGAACCAGTCCACCCTGGGTGTCCTTTGTTTCTGCCTCTGGAATCACAGGCAGTCTCACCAAGCTTACCTGATATTTATGTGGACTCCAGGGATCTGGCCTCTACTCTGCATGCACACTTGTGCAGCAAGCATTTTAATCACCGGGCCCCCTCCTTAGCCCTGGTGTGCTTCTTTATATGAGCACTAAAAATACTGGATGAGGCAATCATTTTGATTTCATCCTTTATATAAAGCCCCAGTCTCCAGCCACAGACATACTCCTGGGAACTGGTAGTTAGGCCCCCAGCTCATAAACATGGGACAGGGGAAATGACACAAGTCAAATCCCAGCAGTGGACATGGTTATTCATATCTATAAAGACCAGCCGTTCCCAGCAGTGGACATGGTTATTCATATTTATAAAGACCAGCCGTTCCCTCCAGAGCGAGACGTCCCCAGGTTCTGATGAAGCTCACTGAGATTCTCTTTCTCTGGCTCCTCCTCTGTTGCTACCTGAGCTCTCTGTTACTGGGATAAAACCAAAAGGCTGAGAGGTGAACTTCAAAGGCGGGAAGAATCATTGGGCTCATGGATTTAGCGGTCTCAAGCCATGTCTGTTGGCCCTGTGGCTGTCTAGTGCATCATGGAGGGAGCATGTGGTAGAGGAAGCTGCTGGTTGCCAGAAAACAAATGAAGACATGGGGAGGACTGGGGTCTCACTATCTCCTTCAGCAGCGTGCTTCCGGTGACCTGACTGCCTCCTTCTAGGCCCTTCTAAAGGCTCCACTGTATCCTGCTAGTATCCCAGACTTGAGACCCAGATTTAACTCATGCTTTGTCCCATAATACCTTCTTATTCCTGGGTAAGCATTATTGCTGGCACTAGAGCCAGCAGGGGAGGCATGGAGTTAAGCTGGTCTCACTCTCAGGGGGCTTTCTCTATACCAGCACAAGCTGGAGAGGGGTGCCTCCTTGACTGTGGTCCCGGGGGTCCCCCTGCCTTCCACTCCTTGGTCTTCTTGGTTGGTGGGGGTTGATGTTCCTGGCAGGAGTCAGGCATCAGCAGACTTTATGCAACTGTGTTGTGGTTAGAGACTGATATGTCTACTACTCCCTCACCCAGAACAAGCACACCCGGGCCAACTCTATCAGAGGCTTCCTAGTCTTTCTTGTTGTGGACCACTTTGCCTAAATTATCTTCACTTGATGACTAGTTAACTTAAAATTGAAACGATGCCAGGTGTGGTGGCGCACGCCTTTAATCCCAGCACTCGGGAGGCAGAGGCAGTCGGATTTCTGAGTTCGAGGCCAGCCTGATCTACAAAGTGAGTTTCAGGACAGCCAGGGCTATACAGAGAAACCCTGTCTTGAAAAACCAAAATAAATAAATAAATAAATAAATAAAAATTGAAATGATGACAAAGGGTCCTTTAAAAAGTAGCTGATTATATGTTATCTATTATATATTTATATATATTGTATCTATTATATATTATATAATAAATTATTATATATTATATATATATATCTTTTCTTTAGGTAACAACATTTTGTTCACTCAAAACCATCTACTTGCGGGTATTTTGCTTTTCCCTTTCATATGTATTCATGTGGTGTATGCATGTGTGTGAGTGCACATGTTCATCTGTGTGCAAACATGTAGAAGCCTGAAGTTGATGTTGGGAACCTTCTCAGTCCATCTCCATTTATCTTTAGAGGCAAGGTCTCTTAGCTGAGCCCAGAGCTTTCTGATATGGCCAGTCTGGCTTGCCAGCTGACCGTGTGTGTGTGTGTGTGTGTGTGTGTGTGTGTGTGTGTATGTATGTATGTGTCAGTGTGTCTGTGTGTATCTGTGTGATCCCATCTCTGTCTTCTGAGCACAGGATGATGTACCTGTGGGCTTGTATACCAGCTTACCAGCTTGGCATTTTCCTAGGTCTTAGTCTCTGAGCTCCACTCTGCATGCCTGGGAGGTAAGAACTTTAGCCACTGAGCCATCTCCCCTGCCTGATTTTGTCTTTTTTTTTTTTTCATGTCACTGGTATCCCCCAATAAATGCTGTATGCCCTGCATCCTGAAGGGTTTCACAGGCTTAAACCGCCCACCCCCCAGTAACCTGCAAGGTTGCACAGAGAAAGCTCAATTCAGATACCAGCCAGTTAAGGTAGATTCCAGCCAAGTCTCCCATCTACAAAGGCTGTTTGCTCTGTTTATTTCCAGACAGTGAACACCCAGTTTCTGTCAACAATACTCAATTATCCAATACTCTGGCATTAACTGAGATTCTGACAGTCCAGTTTGCTGCCACCCACTCCCTGTAGTTGGTATCCATCACCAGAGTTCATGGTTGAGTTCCTGCAGGTGCCCTCATTTCAGATGCCAGTGGAGACTCCACATGACTCACACTTGGTCCTGACTTGGTTACAGCATCCTAAGGTACCCATGAATTCACCTTTGGTTTCAATACCTTGTTGAGATGACTCCCACAACTCAAGAATGTGAGGAACCACTGCAGTTGGTTAGGAAGGACATCCGTGGTAAGATGATAAGGAGATGCACAGGGTGAGCTCCAGAAGGATTCAGCATGGCATAGAGCACCTACAGGGTGTCAGTATGTTGGCCCACCTCTGTTGTGTAACAGTTGACTCTCAGACTGATACATTCTATCTGAAAGGAAGTTTACCTTCTTTAAATAGGAATGTGAACAACTCAAAGTAGCTTCAGGAAGTCCCTGAAATAGATTAGATTCACCAGGCGTCTCCCCGTAATAAAATCTGAGAGTCCCTCTCAGACAAGCCAAGATGCAAACCTGATTATCCAAGGCTCAGTGTATAGATCAGTAACCTGCTGTCACAAAAATGTTATGCTATAAGCTTCCCCTCCTCCAGATAATTTAAAACCCCCAGCACATGTTTTACCCCACAGTCCTTTGGGATGGAACTTGAGCAGGCCTACTTTCAAGGTCCTGTTTTGAGTGCCCACCTTGAGTTCTCTGGATGAGGAACTGTGACCCAGATGTGCAAGCCAACCGTGTATCCTTTCTGTCAGAGACTTGCTTTGGTCTAGGGTATCTGTTACGCAAAAGTAATGGAACCAGGATGCTGGCATTGGGGGTAAGATGGCCAGTCTGCCCTGAGTCCTGGTTGTGTTACACATCAGTGGGGGATACTGGCGGGGCTATCCTTGGCCAAGTCTTTGTGGCCTAACCTGGATGATCTCTCAGAGTCAAAACCAGGAAGAAGGGGACAAATGCCTTTGTGGTCCTTAGCCTGGGGGTTGGCACTGAGTGTTTGAAATAGTCACCATGCTTTTAAGAACTCAATGTTGGAAGATATGCTGGTGCACAGCTGTCATCCCAGCACCTGGGAGGAGGAGGCAGGATGATCAAGTGTTCAAGGCCAGCCTCTGGTACATAAGACCCTGACTCAAAAACAAAAGGAAATGAACTTACTAATGAAATGCAAAGACGTGTATAGGTTGTGTTAATTTTCACTGAACTTCTAAAGTCCACTTTTTATTAATACCACAGGCAACATCCTGCATTTTAATTTCACCATTTAAAGACTCATTAATGCTGATCATGTAATGTAGGGTACATGCATTGCATATGATATCAGTTATCTCTCTAAACACATTTATGGTTAGGAGACATAATTGTATTCAGTTGTTAGTTCTGATGTGATATTGAAGTACGCACATGTGAAGTTTAGTGGGTCAGGGTCAGGGAACCAACATGTCTGTCACTTTCAGCATTTGTCTTTCTTGGCATCAAATTTCTCCTTTCCAGTTATTGTGAAGTGTCCACTTCATTGTTGCCCATCCTCACTGGGGTATAGAACATCACAAGTTACTGCTCTTCTTTGGTGATCTGGGTTCTCTCAAGATAAGCACTGAGCAGCTTCTTCTGGGCTTGTAGGCTGAGTTCTGTTGTGGTTGAAAGTGACTGTCATCACCAATGGACAGGGACGAACCCCATTCACCTGAGGATGCTCTCTGGCAGACATTACTGGGTGCAGAGCCAAGCATCTCTAAAGACACTATTCTGCGTGGTTTTACTGGGGCATAGAAGCCGGAAAGGTGATTGTTTAGAATCCTGTTTCCCTTTCTGTTTTGTAGTCGTCCCGGGTTCTGCATGGCTGGTGAGTGAGCTGGCCTGCTGAAGGCCATGATCCAGACTGTACCTGACCCAGCAGCTCATATTAAGGTAAGCTCCGTTCTGCTGGGAGGTAGCACCAGTTTCCTCTTTGGTGTTACAGTCATGGTGGCTGTCCTTGTCTCAGCTAACACAGGGTCTGGGCCACGAAGGCAAGGACAGACTCCGGCTTACTGGGAGCTAAGGAAATGGCTTTCAGTTTTTAATACTAGCAAAAAGGTTTTAAAAAGACGGGACTTCCTTCAGTGAAATGGTGTGCACAGTGGGGCTTCTGCCTCTGGGGGAGGAAGTTTCTGCAGAGGGCTGGCACCTGGCTCACCCAGGTGCTCACAGGGCATGGAGGATGCTATCCTTTCCACTGAAGCATGTTTTGTCATCTGAGGTCATCTCCACAGTAGTGGTATACCACTGTAGGTGTGCACAAAACAATGCCCTGGGGATGGTGTGTCCTGTGCATGTGTGGCCGCAGGCTGCCACTGGGGAAGAAGAACATGACCCCTTATCTTAGGTTCATTTTGTATCTTATGGTTACTTTTGGTCAGGACAATTGATTTTTGCTACGTTCTGTGTTTGGTAGGCTGGGAGTAACGAAGAAGGAAGGAATGCTTGAAATGTCAGGATATAGCTCGGCGTCTAACTTACTCACTAGGACCGGACCAGACAGCTCTGCTCACTTCACCCCAGACATCTTGCATGTGGCACAGTGGAGACATGAGACACACTGGTGTCTCTCAGTGAAGCTGGTGTGCCTCCCACCTGTCATGCAGCAGGGTACCCCAAGACATACTTGTTGGGGTCCAGGAATAGCCACACAAACCACTCAGACTCCAGTCTCAGTCAGGTATCAATGGTTTGTTGAAGCACACTTTGAGACTGATTAATCAGGGACACAGTGACCCAGGGCAGGCCTCAGAATCCGTTTTTTCTATATGGGGAAAACAAGGAACAGCTGCATTTGCAACATTTGCAACATTTGTAACATATAGGCCGAACTAGACAAAGCAGCACTGTCTGAACTTTAAGCTGGTAGGCTGGGTCTGGGGGCAAGGAGGCTAGGGGGTCTCCAAAGTCCACGAGGCTCCATGCCAAAATACAAGTTGTTGTTGTTTTGGTCAGGGCCAGGAACAATAGGTTAAGTTAAGGTCATGGGCTACAAAATGAAGAAATATGGCAGAGCTGTTGTCAAGTTTTAATATTTAACACACTCACCGTACTGCATGAACCGGTGACAGAAGACTGTAGAAACAACCCAAATGTCTGTGATTAGGGAATGGATAAATATGGCATATTATATAGCAATAACTATGGTCTATTATACAGCAGAGAAGATGAACTGTAAATATCTATCTTAGACACGTATCAGCATGGACAATTCCTAAGTGTTGAATAAAATAGTCAGTGAGAATATTCCACCTTTAAACATCTAAAACTCTCTAAAGCACGTTTCAACCTTCCAAACACTGGGATCCTTTAATACAGTTCCTCATGTTGTGGGGACGCCAACCATAAAATCATTTCATTGCTACATTGTAACTAATTTCGCTACTGTTAGGAATCATAAGGTAAATATCTGTGTTTCCTCGACAGGTTGAGAACTGCAGTAAAGTATCAGGACTGTGTTGCCTGGTACAGTGTACACAGGTGGTGGGAAAGGAAGTGAGGAAATGAATAAGGGATTGTGGGTAGAGTTACCTTGTGAAGAAGGGATGAGCCTGTGGGAAGGGGAGAGGGTTGGTGTTGGGGACTTGGTGTTATCTGGGACTGGTGAGCGGGGGATACTTGCCTCTCTGACTGCTGAGATGGGCTATATATCCTGTGGTTTTCTAAGTGCAGTATATACAGCGACGAAGAACCATAGATGCTGAAAGGGGATGAATGAAACTCAGGTGAAGCTGTGTTGGGAGAAGGCACTTCCCACCTGTGAGCCACTGTTCTGATTATTAAAAGAAGTGTGTGTGTGTGTGTGTGTGTGTGTGTGTGTGTGTGTGTGTGTGAGAGAGAGAGAGAGAGAGAGAGAGAGAGAGAGAGAGAGAGAGAATATGTGTGTATATGAGTATGTGTGTGTGTGAATCTGCATGTATAACTGTATGTAAATCTGTGTGTGTGAGTGTGTGTATGAGTGTATATGTGTGTCTAGATCTGTGTGTGTGAATCTATGTGTGTTTGCACATATATGTGTGTGAGTGTATATGTGCATGTGTGCATGCATGTGAATCTGTGTGCTTGCACATATCTCTATGTGTGAGTGCATATGTATATGTGTGAATGCATGTGAATCTGTGTGTTTGCACATCTCTGTGTGTGTGTGTGTGCATGCTCCGTGTTGGAATGTTGACTGCTGTGATCCCATGTAGACAGCCACAAGTTCAGGATTGCAGTGTGACTCCCAGGTGACCCCATTTCACCCATATCCTTCCCAACCCCTCTTCCTTAAACGCTTCCCTCTGTCTGTCCCATGATGCTCTCCTTGCCATGGGGAAGAGTGTGGCATAGGTGCCATTGTGGCTGAGCGTTCCACAGGTACTTCTCTCTGCACTTTGACCTGTCGTGAGTCTTTATATTAACACTCTCCATGCACACAGGCACTTGTCCCTTGAGGGCTGACAGGGGCAATACTCCCTTTCAGTCTTGTCTTTTTATAAAATAGCAGTTTTGTGAATTATTTGAGAACTTCATGGGCTAGCTGTAGTTTGGTGATGTCCCTCCCCTGGCATTTCCAGAGTCCCTTTCCCTCTTACCACCCTCCCTTCCTACACTGCACTGTGTTTTCTTCCTCCTCTACTTCTTTTCAGGTTTGTTGGTGTTGGTGGTTTGATTTTGTTTTTCTTTTCAAGACAGATTCTCCTTGTAGCCCTGGCTGTCCTGGAACTCACTCTGTAGATCAGGCTGACCTTGAACTCAGAGATCTGCCTGCCTCTGCCTCTCAAGTGCTGAGATCAAAGGTGTGAGCCACCACTGCCTGGCTTTTCTTTTCAGTATTTTTTTATGAGACAAATATTTTTATTTTCTTATATTAATGCTGTCTAATAGAAATAAAAGCAGGCATGTTTTATCTTAAGAGCTACCAGCTGATGAACACTGACAGACAAACAGGAGCTTTCAGCTCTGGAGCTGTGTGGTTTGTGCAGAGCAAACCCACAAATGTAGTAGCAGTTTTTGCTGCTTTTCCCGATGCACCGACTTGGTGCACAGACTTGGTGATTAGCACAGGAAACTAGCCAGAGTTGGGAGAAAAGGTTCCTGTCCAGCCATCTCCCTCCCTGCCTGCCAGGAGCTCCTGCCAGTGCCAGGGCTCTGTCTTCTCTGGGTTCTTTGATGTCCTCTTTGTCCCCAGTCACATTGGGAAGGAGCAGTGTTTACCACACAGAGATCTATCTGTGTGGCTGGCTTATCTAAATCACAGAAAGCTTGTGTTTAGTAATTTTAAAATCTTGATCTGTGCTTTGCCTACAGTAAATAACTTGGTACATGAGCATTGATTGAATTAAAGATGTCAGAGTCACAACGAAGACACAACCTTTGAGAGATTTTGCTGTGTTTTCTATCTACAATCTATCCTTTATCTATCTATGATCTATTTTGTCTGAATATAGTCAGTCTGCCTATCTATCTATCTATCTATCTATCTATCTATCTATCTATCTATCATCTATTATCTATCTACTTTGTCTATCATCTATCTATAATCTATCAACTATGTATCTTGTCTGTCTGTGTATCATCATTCTATCTATCTATCTATCTATCTATCTATCTATCTATCTATCTATCTATCTTTCATCACCTGTCTGCCTGTCGTTCTGTCTGTCATTCTGTCTGTCTGTCTATAATCTCCCTACCTTGCCTATTGTCTGTGCCTTACACTGGAGAGACCCACTTCTTGCACTTTTGGACTCATGTCAGCATGTCATTCCCTTGTCTTGTTTGCTCTGTGGGCGTGGTGGGCACATGAGTGAGGCTCTGCAACCCCTCTATGGCATTGCCCAGAGTGTGTGCACTTCTCTGAAAATCTCCTACTCTGTAGGACGTGTGGAACCACGTTACTATACAGACAGGTGTAAGAAATGGTAAGGTTGAATGGGCTCGAACCCGAGATTCTCAGAATTGAGAGTGACAGGAGTGGAGTTATTCCCTGCCTGCCTCTATCTGTTCAACAGGTAACCAGGACACCTCACTGAGGACACTCCACATGGGTACTGAGTCACATAGCACAAACACCTGGAGTTCTTTTCCATGCTAATGAGTTGTCTAGATAGCCCTGATCCTTCAGCCAATGAGTTTCCCTTATTGGATATTCCTTCCACAAAAGAGGTTGAATGCCTCTTTCACCCTGAATAAATTATATGCGTTCACATCCACCACTAAATAAACCAGTATGAAAGAGCAAGGATCCGCTCAGAGCTGCTTTGTTAAGGATCACTGCAAGGAGGGCCTTTGCCTTAAAGAGCCATACCTAAGACTCCCAAGGAAGGCTTTTCCCCTCCAGCCCCTCTGATACACTCAGCCCTTGCTCTCAATGATACCAGATTCGGCTTGTCCCGGGCTCTGCCTCCCCTCTCTGCCCTTTCCTAACTGCTGATAACCACTTGCCAATTTCCTAGCTCCATAGTTTTGATGTTTCCAGAGCATCATGTCCAGGTATCCGGGCCAGTTGCTCACCACAGTGTTGTAGAGTGTACTAGATGGCCAGATGTGACATCTTCATTCATTCAAGAGATACAGCTAACTCCAGACATAAAAAACTAGCATGGTCCTTCTTCAACGAAGTAGAAGTGAACCCTCTTAAGTAGTGGCGTGGATTAGTCAGAGTGGAAGCTGGTAGCAGTTACTTACAGTCGTCTCTAGTTGCACGTGCTCTACTGTGAGGCAGCTGGCAGCCCGCTCGGCGTGGTACTGTGAGAATAATATGTGCTGTGTGACTTTATAACCTGGCCATATAGATATCCCAGCTCCATGGTACTCTCACAGCAACACACACGTCACTGCATGGACCACAGCTGTCCTTGGAACTCTGTGTGGTGCAGCCTCCTCCTATCTGCCCATTTCAGTTACCAGTGTGCCTTCCCATAGCTTGAGGATGCCTCTGAACACGTTGCATTGTGGACCTCTTTATAAATGTGGTGACTGCTCTCCCTTTCCTCCCAGACTCTGCACAGTCATGAACACTTTGATGTGTTCACAGATTAACTGCAGGACCTGCTGGGGGACCGGCACCCCACTGAGGAACCTCTGTGGTAGAAGAAAGCCTAAAGCAAATTCTCATTCCTACCCAGCTCTTTTGACCAAAACAAAACAGAAAAAAAGGAAACCAGTAAACCAGTGAGGACCCCTTAGATGTCCACCAGAGTGACAGCACTGCTTGAAGAGAGATTATCTCGGCACACTCTTGATTTCTGTTCAGCAGGGAGGACAGATCTGTATGCTGCAATCTGGTCTTGCAGAGCAAGGCTTCTCAGTGGGACTTTAGTTGAGACACAGGCCACCATGCAATAACTACCCAATGCTGCTGGGTTGCACATACTCCTGTAAGCATTGTGAGCATGCGTGTTATTTCATCTCTGGATACCTCTGATGAACCCTCTAAGATTTCTGTAGGCAAGAAGCACCAGTATGCACCCCCCCCCAAAAAAAAACCCAGAGGATTTACAAGCATAAAATTGCACATATGTCTCCGTGGATTTTGCCTCTTCGATTCTGGTATCCAGATGTTGAGGTTTGTCCCAAAGCAGCAGGGACCGTAAAAGGCAGGGGGAAGTTTCTTTATACATATATAACCAAATTCCAAGGTTGAATGAAAATTCTGGCTGAGTTTTGCTTAATTGAGAGTGTATGTTTTTCTGAGAGTGCTTTAAAACAGTAAACAGATTGAAGAAAGCTTGGCTATTAATTCTTTAGTGATCCTCTGTAGATTGTTCTGGGAAGTACTATTTACCTTTTTAAACATGAAGTTTATACTGCTACCTCCACGGCTGTTATCAACGGCTCCAAATAAACAACAACACTCATCTATGTAGGCTTTCTTGTTAGTTTCATGAACTGTTGATGATTTGTTGAGCTGAGTTCGAGACCAAAGGCCAGTGTGGTGGCTTTTGTCATGTGAGTCTCAGGAGTTTTGTTTTATTTCATTTTTTAAAAAAAGATTTATTTATTTATTTTATGTATGTGAGTACACTGTAGCTGTCTTCAGACACACCAGCAGAGGGCATCATATTCCATTACAGATGGTTGTGAGCCACCATGTGGTTCTTGGGAATTGAACTCAGGACCTCTGGAAGAGCAGTTGGTGCTCTTAACTGCTGAGCCATTTCTCCAGCCCAGGAGTTTTGTTTTAAAATGTAAGTTTAAAACACATCGTGTGTGTGTGTGTGTGTGTGTGTGTGTGTGTGTGTGTGTGTGTGTTAGCAACACAGTCAAGAGTCAGAAGTCTTTCCTGACTCTGACAGGAGAGGGTCCTGACAGGGCTCTGTGTCTACGCTTCATTCCTGTGGGAGGTAACTATAAGTCTTACATCTTTTATCATACGCACAGAATGGCCTAGAGTCTGCAAGGAAGACCAGGAGTGGTGCGGTTTGCTCCAGCACCCCCACCCGACCATCTCTGTTTCCTCTGGCCCTTGAGAGAGGTTGTGCTGCAAGAATTATATACACAAATTGAGAACTTGGATAGAGTGCCCTCTACCTAAGATGCTTTGTTCCAGAAGGACAACATTTTAGAACATGTTAGATTTCAGATAATTTTTGGATTTGGAATACAGGCACATTCACGCTGAGTTACCTGGGGATGGGACTTGAGTCTGAACACAGAATTCATCTTTTTACTTCATCTGCCCTGTTACATATACTATGAAGAAAATGTTATGCAATGTTCTTCCTACATTTGCAGTCTGACCATGAACCCCTGGAGGTCAGGCATCCCACTAATATGTAGGATTTGTAGTGTCATGTCTACTCTCAAATCTCCCGTGACTTCGGAGCATTTTAGATTGCAGGCTTTTGGATTAGTGAATACTTCATACTCAGTGTATGTTATCAGCGAACAAAGATACCAGGAATTAAGAGAGAGGGGCACGTTTGTATGTGAGCATGTGTGAATGTGTGTATAAGCATGTTGAGATGTAAGGTGTCTTTTTTCAGGCTTTTGCCCCTTATTTTTTGAGACAGAGCCTTTGACGACAGCTTAGAGCTCCCTGAATGAGCCAGGCCAGTGTGACCTCCAGGAATCTTCCTGCCTCTGCTTTATCACTAGCATTACATGGGTACTGGGAATGTGAGCCTCGTTCATGCTTGTGTGGCAATGACGGTATTGACTGAGCCATCTCCGCAGACCCAAGAAGATACTTTTTAATTTGAATAGTTTGGACAGAGTACTATGTTGTTCTTATTCCCCAGTCTCCCGTGGGATGGGATGTCCCCAGGCATCCAGAATCAAGGCTTTATTTCTCAGACATGAGATTTAAAGAAGCAAAACCAGGAAGCCTTATGTTACATAAAACATACGACACGAAGCAGCATGGCCCCAGTATGGAGAAAAACGACATTTTGTTTTCTTTTAACACATTTTTTTTTTATTTATTTTATTTTATTTTATTTTATTTTATTTTATTGGATATTTTCTTTTTTTTTTTCCATTTTTTATTAGGTATTTAACTCATTTACATTTCCAATGCTATACCAAAAGTCCCCCATATCCACCCACCCCCACTCCCCTGCCCACCCACTCCCCCTTTTTGGCCCTGGTATTCCCCTGTACTGGGGCATATAAAGTTTGCAAGTCCAATGGGCCTCTCTTTCCAGTGATGGCCGACTAGGCCATCTTTTGATATATATGCAGCTAGAGTCAAGAGCTCCGGGGTACTGGTTAGCTCATAATGTTGTTCCACCTATAGGGTTGCAGATCCCTTTAGCTCCTTGGCTACTTTCTCTAGCTCCTCCATTGGGAGCCCTATGATCCATCCATTAGCTGACTGTGAGCATCCACTTCTGTGTTTGCTGGGCCCCGGCATAGTCTCACAAGAGACAGCTACATCTGCGTCCTTTCAATAAAATCTTGCTAGTGTATGCAATGGTGTCAGCGTTTGGATGCTGATTATGGGGTGGATCCCTGGCTATGGCAGTCTCTACATGGTCCATCCTTTCATCTCAGCTCCAAACTCCGTCTCTGTAACTCCTTCCATGGGTGTTTTGTTCCCAAATCTAAGGAGGGGCATAGTGTCCACACTTCAGTCTTCATTCTCCTTGAGTTTCATGTGTTTAGCAAATTATATCTTATATCTTGGGTATCCTAGGTTTGGGGCTAATATCCACTTATCAGTGAATACATATTGTGTGAGTTTCTTTGTGAATGTGTTACCTCACTCAGGATGATGCCCTCCAGGTCCATCCATTTGGCTAGGAATTTCATAAATTCATTCTTTTTAATAGCTGAGTAGTACTCCATTGTGTAGATGTACCACATTTTCTGTATCCATTCCTCTGTTGAGGGGCATCTAGGTTCTTTCCAGCTTCTGGCTATTATAAATAAGGCTGCTATGAACATAGTGGAGCATGTGTCCTTCTTACCTGTTGGGGCATCTTCTGGATATATGCCCAGGAGAGGTATTGCTGGATCCTCCGGTAGTACTATGTCCAGTTTTCTGAGGAACCGCCAGACTGATTTCCAGAGTGGTTGTACAAGCCTGCACTCCCACCAACAATGGAGGAGTGTTCCTCTTTCTCCACATCCTCGCCAGCATCTGCTGTCACCTGAATTTTTGATCTTAGCCATTCTGACTGGTGTGAGGTGGAATCTCAGGGTTGTTTTGATTTGCATTTCCCTGATGATTAAGGATGTTGAACATTTTTTCAAGTGCTTCTCTGCCATTCGGTATTCCTCAGGTGAGAATTCTTTGTTCAGTTCTGAGCCCCATTTTTTAATGGGGTTATTTGATTTTCTGAAGTCCACCTTCTTGAGTTCTTTATATATGTTGGATATTAGTCCCCTATCTGATTTAGGATAGGTTAAGATCCTTTCCCAATCTGTTGGTGGTCTTTTTGTCTTGCTGACGGTGTCTTTTGCCTTGCAGAAACTTTGGAGTTTCATTAGGTCCCATTTGTCGATTCTCGATCTTACAGCACAAGCCATTGCTGTTCTGTTCAGGAATTTTTCCCCTGTGCCCATATCTTCAAGGCTTTTCCCCACTTTCTCCTCTATAAGTTTCAGTGTCTCTGGTTTTATGTGAAGTTCCTTGATCCACTTAGATTTGACCTTAGTACAAGGAGATAAGTATGGATCGATTCGCATTCTTCTACACGATAACAACCAGTTGTGCCAGCACCAATTGTTGAAAATGCTGTCTTTCTTCCACTGGATGGTTTTAGCTCCCTTGTCGAAGATCAAGTGACCATAGGTGTGTGGGTTCATTTCTGGATCTTCAATTCTATTCCATTGGTCTACTTGTCTGTCTCTATACCAGTACCATGCAGTTTTTATCACAATTGCTCTGTAGTAAAGCTTTAGGTCTGGCATGGTGATTCCGCCAGAAGTTCTTTTATCCTTGAGAAGACTTTTTGCTATCCTAGGTTTTTTGTTATTCCAGACAAATTTGCAAATTGCTCCTTCCAATTCGTTGAAGAATTGAGTTGGAATTTTGATGGGGATTGCATTGAATCTGTAGATTGCTTTTGGCAAGATAGCCATTTTTACAATGTTGATCCTGCCAATCCATGAGCATGGGAGATCTTTCCATCTTCTGAGATCTTCTTTAATTTCTTTCTTCAGAGATTTGAAGTTTTTATCATACAGATCTTTCACCTCCTTAGTTAGAGTCACGCCAAGATATTTTATATTATTTGTGACTATTGAGAAGGGTGTTGTTTCCCTAATTTCTTTCTCAGCCTGTTTATTCTTTGTATAGAGAAAGGCCATTGACTTGTTTGAGTTTATTTTATATCCAGCTACTTCACCGAAGCTGTTTATCAGGTTTAGGAGTTCTCTGGTAGAATTTTTAGGGTCACTTATATATACTATCATATCATCTGCAAAAAGTGATATTTTGACTTCCTCTTTTCCAATTTGTATCCCCTTGATCTCCTTTTGTTGTCGAATTGCTCTGGCTAATACTTCAAGTACTATGTTGAAAAGGTAGGGAGAAAGTGGGCAGCCTTGTCTAGTCCCTGATTTTAGTGGGATTGCTTCCAGCTTCTCTCCATTTACTTTGATGTTGGCTACTGGTTTGCTGTAGATTGCTTTTATCATGTTTAGGTATGGGCCTTGAATTCCTGATCTTTCCAAAACTTTTATCATGAATGGGTGTTGGATCTTGTCAAATGCTTTTTCTGCATCTAACGAGATGATCATGTGGTTTTTGTCTTTGAGTTTGTTTATATAATGGATTACATTGATGGATTTTTGTATATTAAACCATCCCTGCATCCCTGGAATAAAACCTACTTGGTCAGGATGGATGATTGCTTTAATGTGTTCTTGGATTTGGTTAGCGAGAATTTTATTGAGGATTTTTGCATCGATATTCATAAGAGAAATTGGTCTGAAGTTCTCTATCTTTGTTGGATCTTTCTGTGGTTTAGGTATCAGAGTAATAGTGGCTTCATAAAATGAGTTGGGTAGAGTACCTTCTACTTCTATTTTGTGAAATAGTTTGTGCAGAATTGGAATTAGATCTTCTTTGAAGGTCTGATAGAACTCTGCACTAAACCCATCTGGTCCTGGGCTTTTTTTGGTTGGGAGACTATTAATAACTGCTTCTATTTCTTTAGGTGATATGGGACTGTTTAGATGGTCAACTTGATCCTGATTCAACTTTGGTACCTGGTATCTGTCCAGAAATTTGTCCATTTCGTCCAGGTTTTCCAGTTTTGTTGAGTATAGCCTTTTGTAGAAGGATCTGATGGTGTTTTGGATTTCTTCAGGATCTGTTGTTATGTCTCCCTTTTCATTTCTGATTTTGTTAATTAGGATTTTGTCCCTGTGCCCTTTAGTGAGTCTAGCTAAGGGTTTATCTATCTTGTTGATTTTCTCAAAGAACCAACTCCTCGTTTGGTTAATTCTTTGAATAGTTCTTCTTGTTTCCACTTGGTTGATTTCACCCCTGAGTTTGATTATTTCCTGCCGTCTACTCCTCTTGGGTGAATTTGCTTCCTTTTTTTCTAGGGCTTTTAGATGTGTTGTCAAGCTGCTAGTATGTGCTGTCTCCCGTTTCTTCTTGGAGGCACTCAGCGCTATGAGTTTCCCTCTTAGAAATGCTTTCATTGTGTCCCAAAGGTTTGGGTACGTTGTGGCTTCATTTTCATTAAACTCTAAAAAGTCTTTAATTTCTTTCTTTATTCCTTCCTTGACCAAGGTATCATTGAGAAGAGTGTTATTCAGTTTCCACGTGAATGTTGGCTTTCCATTATTTATGTTGTTATTGAAGATCAGTCTTAGGCCATGGTGGTCTGATAGGATACATGGGACAATTTCAATATTTTTGTATCTATTGAGGCCTGTTTTGTGACCAATTATATGGTCAATTTTGGAGAAGGTCCTGTGAGGTGCTGAGAAGAAGGTATATCCTTTTGTTTTAGGATAAAATGTTCTGTAGATATCTGTCAGGTCCATTTGTTTCATAACTTCTGTTAGTTTCACTGTGTCCCTGTTTAGTTTCTGTTTCCACGATCTGTCCTTTGAAGAAAGTGGTGTGTTGAAGTCTCCCACTATTATTGTGTGAGGTGCAATGTATGCTTTGAGCTTTACTAAAGTGTCTCTAATGAATGTGGCTGCCCTTGCATTTGGAGCGTAGATATTCAGAATTGAGAGTTCCTCTTGGAGGATTTTACCTTTGATGAGTATGAAGTGTCCCTCCTTGTCTTTTTTGATAACTTTGGGTTGGAAGTCGATTTTATCCGATATTAAAATGGCTACTCCAGCTTGTTTCTTCAGTCCATTTGCTTGGAAAATTGTTTTCCAGCCTTTCACTCTGAGGTAGTGTCTGTCTTTTTCCCTGAGATGGGTTTCCTGTAAGCAGCAGAATGTTGGGTCCTGTTTGTGTAGCCAGTCTGTTAGTCTATGTCTTTTTATTGGGGAATTGAGTCCATTGATATTAAGAGATATTAAGGAAAAGTAATTGTTGCTCCCTTTTATTTTTGTTGTTAGAGTTGGCATTCTGTTCTTGTGGCTGTCTTCTTTTTGGTTTGTTGAATGATTACTTTCTTGGTTGTTCTGGGGCGTGATTTCCGTCCTTGTATTGCTTCTTTTCTGTTATTATCCTTTGAAGGGCTGGATTCGTGGAAAGATATTGTGTGAACTTGGTTTTGTCGTGGAATACTTTGGTTTCTCCATCTATGGTAATTGAGAGTTTGGCCGGGTATAGTAGCCTGGGCTGGCATTTGTGTTCTCTTAGTGTCTGTATAACATCTGTCCAGGCTCTTCTGGCTTTCATAGTCTCTGGTGAAAAGTCTGGTGTAATTCTGATAGGCCTTCCTTTATATGTTACTTGACCTTTCTCCCTTACTGCTTTTAATATTCTATCTTTATTTAGTGCATTTGTTGTTCTGATTATTATGTGTTGGGAGGAATTTCTTTTCTGGTCCAGTCTATTTGGAGTTCTGTATGCTTCTTGTATGATCATGGGCATCTCTTTTTTTATGTTTGGGAAGTTTTCTTCTATTATTTTGTTGAAGATATTAGCTGGCCCTTTAAGTTGAAAATCTTCATTCTCATCAATTCCTATTATCCGTAGGTTTGGTCTTCTCATTGTGTCCTGGATTACCTGGATGTTTTGAGTTAGGATCCTTTTGCATTTTGTATTTTCTTTGACTGTTGTGTCGATGTTCTCTATGGAATCTTCTGCACCTGAGATTCTCTCTTCCATTTCTTGTATTCTGTTGCTGATGCTCGCATCTATGGTTCCAGATCTCTTTCCTAGGGTTTCTATCTCCAGCGTTGCCTCGCTTTGGGTTTTCTTTATTGTGTCTACTTCCCCTTTTAGTTCTAGTATGGTTTTGTTCATTTCCATCACCTGTTTGGCTGTGTTTTCCTGCTTTTCTTTAAGAGCCTGTAACTCTTTAGCAGTGCTCTCCTGTAAATCTTTAAGTGACTTATGAAAGTCCTTCTTGATGTCCTCTATCATCATCATGAGAAATGTTTTTAAATCTGGGTCTAGATTTTCGGTTGTGTTGGGGTGCCCAGGACTAGGTGGGGTGGGAGTGCTGCGTTCTGATGATGGTGAGTGGTCTTGATTTCTGTTAGTAGGATTCTTACGTTTGCCTTTCGCCATCTGGTAATCTCTGAAGCTAGCTGTTTTAGTTGTCACTGTTAAGAGCTTGTTCTTCAGGTGACTCTGTTAGCCTCTATGAGCAGACCTGGAGGGTAGCACTCTCCTTAGTTTCAGTGGGCAGAGTATTCTCTGCAGGCAAGCTCTCTTCTTGCAAGGCAGGTACCCAGATATCTGGTGTTCGAACCAGACTCCTGGCAGAAGTTGTGTTCCACTCACTAGAGGTCTTAGGATCACGTGTGGAATCCTGTGTGGGCCCTTGCGTGTGTCAGGCGACTCAGCTGGCAAGGTAGCCGGGGCTCGAGTGGAGTGGAAGGGGTTTGTGCCCCAGATCAAGCCCGGGTAGCCTGCTTCCCTATGTACCGCAGTCTCAAGTTCCACGCGATTGGATTGGGGTAGGCGCTGTGTTCCACTCACCAGAGGTCTTAGGGTCCCGTGGGGAGTCCCGTGTGGGCCCTTGCGGGTGTTGGGCAAGACTCTGCTGTCAAGGTAGCCCGGGGCTCGAGTCTCGAGTCTAGCGGAAGGGACTTGTGCCCCAGATCAGGCCCGGGTAGCCTGCTTCCCTATGTACCGCAGTCTCAAGTTCCGCGCGATTGGATTGGGGCAGGCACTGTGATCCACTCACCAGAGGTCTTAGGGTCCCGTGGGGAGTCCCGTGTGGACCCTTGCGGGTGTTGGGCAAGACTCTGCTGGCAAGGTAGCCCGGGGCTCGAGTCTCGAGTCGAGCGGAAGGGACTTGTGCCCCAGATCAGGCCCAGGTAGCCTGCTTCCCTATGTACCGCAGTCTCAAGTTCCGCGCGATTGGATTGGGGCAGGCACTGTGATCCACTCACCAGAGGTCTTAGGGTCCCGTGGGGAGTCCCGTGTGGACCCTTGCGGGTGTTGGGCAAGACTCTGCTGGCAAGGTAGCCCGGGGCTCGAGTCACGAGTCGAGCGGAAGGGACTTGTGCCCCAGATCAGGCCCGGGTAGCCTGCTTCCCTATGTACCGCAGTCTCGAGTTCCGCGCGATTGGATTGGGGCAGGCACTGTGATCCACTCACCAGAGGTCTTAGGGTCCCGTAGGGAGTCCTGTGTGGACCCTTGCGGGTGTTGGGCAAGATTCTGCTGGCAAGGTAGCCCGGGGCTCGAGTCCTTAACACATTTTTGACTGCTTGAAAGACTTGTGTGCTTTGGGGAGCCTTTTAATTCATAGGACACTATATGGACTATTCGTCATTGCTTCTGTAATAATCAGTTGTACTTAGATATCACTTGAAGCTGGACATTGGTATGCAAACCAAACTATTTGGTTAAACCATGCCATCGGTGACACATTAGTTAGCTACCTGCTGGCTGAGCATTACAGTGTGACATGCTGGTGTTGGGTCACTTGCAGCTGGATAGTTCTCTAACATCAATGTCACAGCAATCAAGCTGGAATATTTAATGAATTAATAACTTAAATATTTCGTTTCATGGGTTTAGCCCTCCTGAAAAAAATAACTTTTTTTTTTGGTTCAACTTTTTACTATTTGCCTCTACTATTTTTTTAAAGTTGATAATCAACTGTTTAGTAATTTGGTTAAGGCTGCCATTGGTTAGCTCCACCTCAAGCCTAAACTGCTAAATGGTGACAGTCACCACGTGAACCTTTACTCCCTCAATGCTGAAGTCCAGTATTGAGTCTTTGGGCTGATGCAGCTGTGTGCCTCGGGCTTCATGATTCCAGTGAAGTGGGACCTGAAGGGAGGGGTCTGTTCTCATCTCTGTATTGCTGGATAGTAGGATGATCTCTTCATTGTGGGCCACAGGGAGGCATCCTCCTGCCCCAACCTTCTGCTTTTAAGAGAGTTTGAGAACTAGGAAAAGAAAAATGGAAGGAGAATCCTCCCATGGGCATGTCGTTCTGGTCCTGCACTTGAATCTTTGAGGCTTTAAGAAACAGGGGCAGTTTCTTCAGTGTCTGGTGACCACGTGCTCCTGTATGGGAAGTCAGCCATCTTCACAGGATGGGAGCTGCTACTCTGCTTCCTGGATGCACAGGAGCCCGACTCTCCATCCCCTGTGGTTCTCATTACTCATCTTTCTCTCCTAGTTAAGTAGGCAGTGTTCTGATTTTATCTTATCATTTCCCCATACTTGGATGAAAGTTGCTACCTCCCATCTTTCTCCCTTTTGAGAGAAATTCCTGCATTTCCTTTAAGTGAATCTTGGTGTGTTAGATCAGATCATGGATTGAGATAATCATGAAATGAACATCATTAATAAACAATCATAAACAACCAAGAGACTCATCTTCACTGTTTGCTGACCTTGCACCTTCATAGCTGATCAGGATATTAAGACATTTTTCTCTGTGTGTGTGCCGCTTAAAACTACATTCCTGGGACTGGAGAGAGGGCTTAGCAGTTAATGGTACTTGCTGCTTTTATAAAGGACCTGAGATTATTTCCTGGAACCCACGTCACTGGGATGGGTCACAGCTGCCATCTCTGGAGCATCCAATACCTTCATTTGGCTTCTGTGAGTGCCTGCAGTCATGTGCGCACACACACACACACACACACACACACACACACACACACACACACAAGAGATACACACATAGAAACACAGATACAAACACAGAAACATACACACAGAAACACACACACAGGCAAACTCACAGACACATGGATGAAAATTTAAAAAGGAAGTCCTGTGAAGGAGTGACTGCAGGACTGCAGGTTGTAGAGTTGGGGTAGCCGTGGTAACCACCACCCCACTCTGTACTGGTGCTGTTTATTGTTCTCAAGTTGAGCTTATAGGAAGTGATGGAGAGCTGTTCTATATTTGTAGCAAACCCTCCATAACCTCTGGCACTGGATTAAAAGGTTTTAACTGGACTTGTAAAGTAACATGGCCTATAGGACCCTAGTGGGAGGAGGACTCACAACTCACCCTGTTTTGAAAGATGAAACTCAAAACTGCTGTCGATATGATGACATACAGTAGTCTCTCTCTCTCTCTTTCCCTCTCTCTCTCTCTCTCTCTCTCTCTCTCTCTCTCTCTCTCTCTAAGTGCTGGGATGAGTTTCCTCAGTGAGTGGGACTCAGAAATATGCACAGAAACCCTTTTCTTCTGATCACTGAATCTCCTCATGTGCTTAGAGTAAATGACCCAGCGACAGACAGACTCAGGTCCATCCATCCCAGAGTTTCTCTGGTCACTTACATCTGATAATGCAGGCATAGATTTTTCAGCCATTCAAAAGCCCAGGACCGGGCTGATGGCTCATGGGTATGGTGCCTGTCTTAAAGGCATAAGGACCTGAGGTTAATCCCCATCACCCCATGAGTGTGGAAAGCTGCAGGTGGTACTACATGTTGGTAACTTGGTTTGGGGGGGGGGGGGGCTGGAGGAAGACACAAAAGAATCCCTGGCCATCAGTCTATCTGATTCATCAGCTCCGAGTTCAGTGAGTGGCTTTTCCTCCATGTGGCTCAGTAACCAGTTTCCTGGGCGTCTTGCTCCTACCAATCTTTCTCTCTTGGATGAAGTGCCTGCCACCAGGTATGGACCCCAGATCTGGTAGTGGCAACCTCAGAGGTGCATTGAGAAGGCAGGAATGCAAGCAACACTGACAAATAGCAGGTTGGTTGACAGTGCATTCTTCCTCCCACAAGCTGCTGTGAGGCACGACTTTCCTGCCCAGCTTCCAGAAGACATCCCTGTGGATGAAGCTTAGCATTGTGCAGCAATGGAAGACATTGTTGGTACAGCAACCAGCAGTCCTCATTGGTGGCTCTAGAATCCAGTGCAGTGACTTACCTTAGTACCAGGAACCGGGCCTCTAATATGGCTCCCATCATCCCCCTCCTCTCCCCTCTTTTCCCTGGCAGTGTCCCTCCCACAGAGAGGACCTGTCTGCTTACTGCTGAGCTCCCAGGAAGAGTAGCTAGGGGCCCTGTATACACAAAGGCAGTTCTTTCTACATCACTGGTGCTACTTTTTCCTTCTGTGTATTTTTTAAATGGAGAATAGACACATGGTTGCAAACAAGCTTCTGTTCTAAAATTGTCATCTGCCACTGTATTACCCTGCTGCATACCTACAAAAGTGTGGCATGTACAAAACAATCCTTAAGAATTCTCTCTCCCCCTCCCCTCCCCCTCCCCCTCCCTCCCTCCCATTTTTACCTTCTTAATATCAAGTCATATAAAAGTACACCAGACACCTAGCCGGGGAAGCCTGCGCTGTGATACTGCTGAGTAGGTGGTTTTGGTTGCAGACCATTGCTGAGCAGCTAAAGTTCAAGCTTGGAGAGGTTCCTGGTGGTGCACAGCCACAGTTGGTTAGTGGCAGGATACTCAGAATGGGGTCTTGATTCCACAGCTCTCTTAGCTGTGAAGAGCCTTCAGGTGATGGCATAGCTCACCGCTTTAGGGTCCTGGCTGTAGGAATCATGGAAGGCATTAAAGGATTCGCTATCCAGATGCCCTAGCTCTGGGCATTTAATCAGTCTTAGAATGGGTTTAGGACTGTCTTATCTTTTCAATGCCACCAGGAGACTCATGTGCTGCCCGGGCTGGTGCACCTTTGTTCGTATGATTCTCCTAAACATGGCTCCATACTCATGTAGCTTCTAAAATTTATTTATTTTTATTTTAAACCTTAATTAAACTCAGTGAGTCATGTTGGGAAAGAAGAGTCTGAGGTGGTGTCTTGGAAGGAGGAAGAGGAGTGGGGGGAGAAGCAATGAGCAAGGAGAATCATGAGGTCTAAAACTGAATGAAATTCATTAATACATATATGAAACTGTCCAATTTTTAAAAATCATGCAGTGATGGTCTTTGCTTAAGGGGGCTGGATTTTAAGATCCTAAGGATGGAGCCTGTGTTGGTTTAAGGGACATCACTTCTAGAATGAATTTAAAACTTGAAGTAAAAATGCAAGCTATACATTGGAGGTCACCATTAAAACATCAAATACTGCTGCAGATCTCTTGGTATCTCACAGCTCAGAGCTGCTTTACTGGAATGAAACAAGGTATTATCCTTAGGGTTAAACCATGAGTGGCATGTGTGACTTGTGTTGTGAATGTGTGTGTGTTTGTTGTGAAATTTTGCAGCTAATGAACTCCCCAGGGGTATGGTTCATGTATTTGCATTTGTTCCTTTTGATGAGACCTTAAAATGTAGACCTTAAAATGTAGGTGGAAACTAAGAGAGGGGAAAGGTGGAATTTCATTTTGATTTTTCTATTTTGTTAAAAAATACTATAATCTGTGTTACCATTGAGATTTTAGTGCAGAACAATTACCACACTTTAAAGGGGGGGGGGAAGAGCTTAGATATTTTCCAGCTTAGTGTCTGTGGATTTTCCTATCTAGGAATATATGCTATGCAGTATTTTGTGCATATTGTGTAGTTTGTTTGGGTTTAATTTGATCATAAATACAAAAGTCACTTGTAGTCAACAACATGGGATCATCGGAGTTTTGGTTACTCTAATCAGGTTTCTGGAGTTGGAATATTGTTCTGTTGAGTGCAATTGTGTAGCAGTTTCCTCTGAGATTGAAACATTGCGCCCTGCAGGGAACTCATTCGGCAGGCAGCAAAGTAAACAATTCAAAATAGATAAACAATGGCAGAATAGCTTCAGGAAGACCCTGAAACTGACCAGCTTCGTTAGGCCCCTCCCTGCCAGCGTAGGCAATAAAAGCCGAGATTCCTGCTCAGACAGAAGGAAAACTCAGAGGAAAGCTGCTACAAAGAAGGCTGAGGCCAGCCTGGAAGAGGTTTAGGCCACCTGGAAAGGATACTGTCCAACCTGTTGAGCTGCCTGCAGGCTGTGCAGTGTGCTCCACATCCCATGCTGGGATGGGCTTTGGTGATGCAACTGCCTTAGAGTTATTTCTACTCCTGTAAGTAACCCTAACAACACACAGTAGGTCATCAAGTTGGACTTCTGTGGTATCTGTACTTTGGTCTATTGTGGGTTTCCTACCTGGGGTGAGTAGGGGTGTATGTGTGTGTGTGTGTGTGTGTGTGTGTGTGTGTGTGTGTGTGTGTGTGTGTGTGTGAGAAAGAGAGAGAGAGGGAGAGAGAGAGAGAAACAGAGACACATACACACATACACACACACACACACACACACAGAGAGAGAGAGAGAGAGAGAGAGAGAGAGAGAGACAGAGAGAGACAGAGAGAGACAGAGAGAGAGACACAGAGTCAGCTCTTCCCAGAAAGTTTTATCACACAGCATTAGTGAACTAAGGGAACTGTGATTCCTTTGGTAGATATATGTGGTCAGGTATTTTTGCCTATGGAAATAAAACAAGTTTCTACAAAACAAAGAGCAAAACACAACAGAGGCCCCTGAGAGCCAGGACACACTGGCACAGGATCCTAGGTGTGGTAAACACTGCCTGGGCTGCCCTGAATGTGGGAGATGGCTGTTCACCTTAGCTTTCTTCTAGTATCAAGAGACACTTCCAAACCTGAACAGTGTCCACCACCCCTGTGGCAGCATTTTCTCTTGACTTGTGAGAGTCAGTGTAATACTCTCATGGTGATTTGAAATGAGCTGTCTGTCATACACAACAGGTCATGTGTGGTCATGGTGGTCCCTGTGGCCCCGTGAGTAAAATGTCATCTTCCCTCTCTAACCCAATAACAAATGCTTGGCAAGGGTCAGCCATAGCTGCCTATGTGAGAGAACTGATGTGAATGCCCCTCTATGAGACTGGTTAACAAGGGAGCATTGCCTCTCTGGCTCGCATGCAGACCCTGTGGCTTTGGCAGATTCTGGAGTCCTCCTCAGACAGACAGGCAGATGGCCTACAGACAGTCAGGGGACATAAAGAGGAAGATCATTCCTAATGGTTGTCAGCTCAGGGAGAAGTCATATCGTTACCACAAAGAAGAACTAAGCCAGGAATGATTGCCTTTGCTGGGTTAGGGCTCCCTTGTTGCCTTATGTTTATTTATTTATTTATTTATTTATTTATTTGTCTAGTTGGTGGGTGTATGTGGGAGGGGTATATTCTCATTTTCATTTTTTTTTAAAGACAGTATTATTAGGTCAGGCTGGTCTTTGTAACTGACATCCCAAGTACCAGGATTACAAACATCACTACTCCCAAGTTTATGTGATGACGGGGTCCAAACCCAGAGTTTTGTGCGTGATACACAATACCTTGATCTACTGAGCCACATCCCAGGCTTCATCCTTATCCCCGATCAGCTGAGGTGAGGGAAAGGTGATTAAGACAGTGACTGACAGCCAGGCCCAAGCCCCATCTTCACAGTCTTCAGCACTTACTCTTCAATCTTCCCACAAGTCATGTTTTAGTTCTTGGGAAGCAAAAATAGGGACTGGACCTTCTAGTGACCAGGAGCAGAATGGATCAGGTTGTCCCTTGGTACTGCCTCTAGGGCCTCTCATTGTGGTTCTTTTGACGGAGACATAGTGGTCAGGAGGAAGAGAAATGCCTAGTGGTTCAGAGGAGATACGATTCCATAGGGAGACCAGCATCAGCGAGTCGGTATGGCACAAGAAACCTTTGGCCTGTTTGAGGTGTGGGCAGATGGGCAGAACCTTCATCAGGGTTTGAAATAAAAGGCTAAAGTTTACAATGTCGTGATTGTGGCAAGTGCATTTGGGACTGTAAGCCCTGCCTGTGAGGATGTCCCAGGAGCACACAGGAGGTAAGGAAGAGTATATCAGGCTGACCTTGAAAGTGGGCTGACGTCACTGCATTGTGTAATGGCGGACAGGTCCTGTGTTAGATCAGGAAGGAATACAGTAGTGTTTCATCGTTACAATGTTTCGGCCTGAGCAGAGCAAGGTCAGATAGGGTTCAGTGTTTTGGCTACGGGCACTACAGAAGAGGAATTAAAACTCTGATAGAATATTGGGAAGGAATACCTAGGAAACCCAAAGACTTAGACAGAGCTGGGGTGTGGGCTATGGAGGATGGGGGGCATTGGGCATGGGAACTGCCTACACAGCCAACCAGGGCTGGGGGCTGGAGTGAGGAAGGAGTTAAAGGTGGCTACGGGAAGAGGGAAGGTTGCTTCTAGAACAGGTTTGTGAGGGAGGTCAGGAGGGAGTGGGGCAGAAAGGAGACTGGGTGAGATTAGAGATTCGCTTTCCAGCCTCAGGACTGGAAGGAATGAGTAGTCGCCTGGCCAGAGGTGCATTAGGGCTCCTGAGGGTGGGGCTGGAGCACGATCCAGACCACAGCTAGGAGGGTGTCATCCTCTGGACTGGATACACTCGAACCACAGCTCTGTCAGTATTGTTCAGTAAAAGCCACCTTGCATGTTGTTAATAGGAAAGGAGACAAAAGAGCAAGATGCGTGATGCTGCCTTTGGGAAATACAACTGCAGAGACCAGCACGCCATCCTGTGTGTCCCGGTGATCATGCCATGTACAGCATTGTCATGTGTGTCCCAGTGACCATGTACAGTGCTGTCATGTGTGTCCTGGTGACCATGTATAGCACTCTGTCAAGTGTGTCCCAGTGACTATGTACAGCACTGTCAAGTGTGTCCCGGTGACCATGTACAGCGCTGTCATGTGTGTCCTGGTGACCATGTATAGCACTCTGACATGTGTGTCCCGGTGACCATGTACAGTGCTGTCATGTGTGTCCTGGTGACCATGTATAGCACTCTGACATGTGTGTCCTGGTGACCATGTACAGTACTCAGACACATGTGCCTTTGTTACCATGTTGGGCCTTCCTAGATTGATCAGCTTTTGTTAAAGCTAGAGAAACTGATGTGTTGAATGTTAGTTTCAACAGAGCCCATTGGCACTGGCATGACATTTGAGACAGACGTGGTCTGCACCTACTTCAGGTTACTAGGAGGCTGCAGGAGGGAAGGCAGCCTTAGCAAGGGAAGCAGATTCTGAAGCCTGTACAAGCCCTTTCCCCGTTGAGCCGTTCCCCTGACCTGTAGTATGGCTTCAGTGTTGTATCCTCCCAATCAAAGTTGAACCCAGAAGGGGAGGATTCGTCCTTTGTTTTCCTGTGGCTCCATCTTTATTCATCTGGGCACGCAGATATGTCACTGAATGGAGGGTGTTAAAATCATGACCATAAAAGTCCTTGTAGAAAATTGGGGAAGCAGAGAGATTTACAAAAGGAACTCAGATATTGTCTACAATGTTGTGCAGGAATAATTTCCACATGATGTGTTTTAACACTTGCACACATAGGTGATAAACCTACAGGGTATTGGTAGACAGAAAGTGACCTCACAATCGGTACTAGCAGCATATCTGGAACCGCACCCTAAGGATGGGGTGGGTGGGGCTCAGTGGTCGAGTGCCTGCCTAGCAGGCAAAGGGCCCTGGCTTCCACCTCAACGCGGCAAAAACAAACAAGACAAACAAACAAGCAAACAGGAAGAAAGCCCCATCACTGAGTGGGGTTTGAGGGACTCACGGCCTAGACTGAGGCAGAACAGTGGTACATCCTTTAGATTGGTGTCAGAAGCAGGTGACCTGCGCTCTGCGTATACGTGTGCATATACTGGAGCAAGCTGCCGGAAGAGTGATCTCAGCTCCCCCAAAATGTTGGTTCTCCCAGTTGTTCCCCATCAGGGGGAATGCATTTGGAGGGACAGGGCTTGGTGTATCAGAAGTTTCAACAGAAAACTTATGACCACATGTTAGGTGTATTCTTCTCTATGTTTTTCACCCCTAAAATAAAAAGCAGAGAAAGATAATTTTAAAATGCTTTTATGTGTGTATAGGGTGCAGGAGCGTGCAGGCTTGTGTGGGCACACATGTGCGTGGAGGCCAAGGTCAACCTCAGGTGTGTTTCCTCAAGTGTCATTTGCCACTTTTTTCTTTTCAGCTAGGATCCTTCAGTCTTTCAAAGTGGGCTAGGTTGGATGTCCCCTGGTCTGCCTGTCTTCACTTAACCTGACTGCAGGTGTGAGCATCAGGCTCAGCTTCTTCTTGTTTTTTGTTTTGTTTTGTTTTGTTTTGTTTTGTTTTTGTTTTTGTTTTTGTTTTTTGTTTTGTTTTGTTTTGTTTTGGTTTTTCGAGACAGGGTTTCTCTGTGTAGTCCTGGCTGTCCTGGAACTCACTTTGTAGACCAGGCTGGCCTGGAACTCAGAAATCCACCTGCCTCTGCCTCCCGAGTGCTGGGATTAAAGGCGTGCACCACCACCGCCCGGCTCAGGCTCAGCTTCTTTACTTCCATTGTGGGGCTCGAACCCAGGTCCTTGTGCTTGTATGGCAGTCCTGTATCTGCTGAGCTGTCTCCTCAGTCATCAATTCTCTTTAAGACGGTTTAAGCAAGTTACTGAATTCCTAACAGCAGAAGGAAATTTCTCACGTGCCTTTGGGTATTTCTCTTCATGAATACATATCCCTCATATTTTTTACAGAGTAGTGACTTGCTGGGAACACCCTTTCATTGCTAAGTTTTCTCTCATGGCGCTGTTGGTTTACAGTGGAAGCCTCAGACCATCTCGTAGGAGCGTGTGTGCAAATGCACTGGCTTGCGTATGCCTAAGATGCACCCAATAGCTCATTCACATTGAGCAAAACCCCATCCCTCTTCTTTCAGAAACACACTGGCAGAAGCATCAGGAACACATTAAGTTACAGAATAACTGAGATCTTTAAAGCGGTGTCTCGAAGCCCCCTGGAAACCCGGTTGATATAAACACACTGAAGCCTGTCATGGTTGTGATGTCGTTTGTCTGATAAACATCTTCTAGTCTCTAGAGAAATCATAGCAGACATAGCAGCAGAACTGATAAACAAGTCCCTGGAAAATACACAGAGAGCAAGACTTGTAATTTGAGTAATTTGTGTTGAAAAGTCACCGGCATTCGCAATGGTTTTATAAACAACATGGATTAGCAGCATTTAGGGGTTTTGCTTTCAAAGTTGTATTTTCAGGGTATTAGGTTTGTGTGTGTGTGTGTGTGTGTGTGTGTGTACATTCGAGTATAGAGGTCAGGGGTAGTTATCAGGTGACAGTAGCTTTCTTACTTTTTGGAACAGGGTGTCCCACTGAACCTGGAGCTCACTGCTTGGCTCGGTTGGCACATCGATGAGCTGCAGAGATCCACCTGTCTGTAACTAATCTCTAAGTTTACAGATAATGCTCCAGGCTGTGCGCTCTGTTACCTGAGTGCTGGGAACCGGAATTCTGTCTGCAAGTTTGTGCCTCAGGCTTTACCGAGAGAACCCTTTTCCAAGCTCCTGCGTGCGCATCTACTTTTTAAAGGAGAGTCACATGAATTCATCTAGATTGGAGACGTTCTCTGTTAAATATGTTATGTGGGTTTTTTTTTTTAAACTTACTTTATCGGTATTTTAAATAGTACGAAGTAAAACTTTTAGAGAATAAATCTGATCGTGTTTCTAGTTTCAATTATTCATGAGAAAACTTAAATTAAGATTCTACTTAAATCTGACATCTTGCCTTTAAATGCAGAGTATGATACTTTTTAGATATATTTGGTGATAGGTAAATCATAGAAGGCTCCTTTTATACCCCAGGAAGCAGCAGCATATGATTTAAAGTAAGCCCTGCCTTCGTGAGTAAAGTGCATGAGTTCCTTAATGATGCAGGGTGGGCGGGGGAAGCCGAGCCTGCTCAGCTGTCTGAAGCCCACATCTGATTTATTTGCATTATCAAAGTGGCATAGAGGATTTCTCCTCAGACCACTGAGGCTGGGCAGCCCAGACTTTCCTTCAAAGTGCATTTAAGTGAAGCATCTTCAATGGAAGTGTTTCTAACTGCCTGGCACCTTTCACCCAAATGGGCTCCTCAGACTTTTAAAGCCCTTTGAAAAAAGGCAGAACTGGACCTGTTGCTGACATTTTTTTTTTTAAGCCTGATCACCAGGGAGGATGAGGCAGGAGGATTGCAAGTTCAAGGCTGGTCTTCATTATGGAGTAAATTCTAAGCTAGTCTGGGCAACTTAGTGAGGTCATATCTACGATAAAAAACATGAAACAAGGGCCAAGGATGTGCGTCAGTGGCAGAGGGCTGGCTTGGCCTGACAAGCCCTGGGTTTACCCCCCAGTACCTGGCACCACACATACACACAGATAAATAAAGGCTGGGCACATATGCCACGGAGCTGTGCACTCTGCAGGATGATTTGAAGAACAGATCCTCTCTCCTCACCTCAGTCTCTGTGTTTCCTCCCAGCCCTTCCACAGCCACCAAAATGTACCAGGTACAGTGGAAGGAGATGGCTCTCTCTGTGGGGCCCAGAATCCACACGCAGTCCTGGTGGGCTCTGCTGCTTCGCTTCTCTCAGTATACCTCAGGCATCTTCTTAAACCATGGCAACGTATGTCCCCACTGTCCCCTTCATGCCTCTTCCTTAGAACATGGAGCTTCTGCCAGTTAAACACTTTCCAAAGGACAGTGAAAGTATTTACAGCCCCTAATAGAGACTGATTCCCAGGAAGGATTAGCAGGAGATGACAAAGGACAGAGAAAGCTCTAGAAGCAGGGCTGCATTGTGTCATCCTGAAGAGTAGAGATGGATGCAGAGGTTCTGACCCTTGTCTCCTCCTGACTCCCATGAGGGGCATCAGGTCGGAACTTTGAGAGTGATTACTTAGTTTTCTCATGGTGTGTGTGTGTGTGTGTGTGTGTGTGTGTGTGTGTGTGTGTTTTACTCTGTCAGGTTGGACCAGTTGCACAACCCAGAGAAAGAGCATAGAGAAGACAGAGATGAGCTTGTGGCATAAATGCAGGTTTCCTTTGAGGGTGATGGAAATGTTTGAAACCAGGCTGGGTGGTGGCTGCACCATGCTGCAAATAGATGAGGTGACACTAAGCTTGAAGATGGGTAGTTTCACAAAGCGAACTTCTCACAAGTGCCAACACCAGTCATGTGCAGCCATTTGCAGCGAGCAGAGGACCTCGGGATGCTGTGAAAGGGGATGATTCTGGCTGTGGAAGCTGACAGACTGGTCACTGCCTCGGTCACATAGCCTGGGACAAACCCCACCAAGACTCATCCCCAGAAACCTGCAGCTGTGGCCAGCCAGTGTCAGGTGACTGGTGCATGCTCACTTCTAACT
Source organism: Mus musculus (assembly GCF_000001635.26). Lineage (NCBI taxonomy): Eukaryota > Metazoa > Chordata > Mammalia > Rodentia > Muridae > Mus > Mus musculus. The sequence goes on along the minus strand of NT_039634.4, from coordinate 1,368,683 downwards.
AAGCCACTTGGAGGAAGGGGGTCACAGACCCATCTGAGGAAGTGATTCATTCACCTTTTCCCCCTCATACACCCAGTCTTGATATCTTTCTCCACTAGACTGAGTGGAGTTCTATTAATCCTGCCCCTTTTTCTACTCTATTTGGTATCATGAGACAATTCATAGTCTGAGGGTTAAGCAATGTCATGTGAGCAAAGTTCACTTTAGTTCGCGTTGTATACAGTCACAAGGGCAAGGTCACATCAGTTCAAGCCAGATAAGTCATGAGGACAACCTGTGCTTCGAAATGTCATCTGAATAATCATGGTAGGTAATCTGAAGTTAACTCATTCCTATTTACGATTGAGAGGGGCGCACAAGAGAAAGAGGTGCATTCCAAGAACAAACCCTCATTATGGAGGAGCACGGGTTACTCTTCTTGTCTTGTTTATTTAGAGTTTTTTCACAAGCTCTCAGAAATCTCCTCATACAGGAGACCGTATGTTCCATTCATGGACCGTGTTCCCACAAGACCTGTTACTGGTCTGGTTATGGAAGGATAACTTGAAGAAAGAAAACCCAGGATCAAAATAATCCCAGAAAATCTAGTTGGCGCTTAGAGCCCAAACCGATCACCTGAACAGTTCTCACCCATGCTTCGAGTGCTGGAACCGAAAGGCCACTCCCCTTCGCAGATGCATTCCTGTCTCCAGCACCTTGAAATATCAAGTGCCAGGCCCTGTCTTACACTTTAGACTGTGGGATCATGGTCCCGGTGTCCCTGTGTGATGGTGGGCATGGCAGGAGTACACATGCCCTTGAGAGAGTGTGGACCCATGCTGGAGGACCCTGAGTGGGCCAGTACTCAGTACATTAGATTGAGCTTGGGGACTCTTATGGAAGAGTTGGGGGAAGGCCCCAGAGGGAATAGGAACTCTACAGGAAGACAATAAGAGTCAACTAACCAGGACCCTTGGGTCTCTTAGAGACTGAACCACCAACTAGAGAACATACATGGGCTGTTAGGCTTCTCTGGTCATATGCGGCAGATGTACAGCTTGCTTTTCATGTGGGTCCCCAGTTGGAGTTGGGGTATTCCTAAATCTGTTGCCTATATGTTCCCCTAACTGGGCTGCCTTATCTGGCCTCAGTGAGAGAGGATCTGGTCTAACCTTGCAGAGACTTGATGTGGCAGGGTGGGGAATATCCAGGGTGGGCTTCCATCCTCTCAGAGGAGAATGGGAGGGAAATGGAGGAAGGGACTGGGTGAGGGGTAGACAGGGAAGGGAGCATCCATTGGGATGTAAAGTGAATACATTTTTAAAAATTAAAAAAGAAATAGTAATTTTTTAATTAATTGAAGACAGATCTAATAGGACATACCATTTCCAGGTGAAGTTTTGTAGTTTTTTATTTGTGCCTCTCTTAGAAAAAGGATAGCTGTAAATGCAGCTAGCACAGGAGGTAGGAAATTCAAATGAGTTTGGGGCCAATATGACACAGTACTTAAAATTGCAATTGAATTGAAAAGCTAAGAAATACCACTAAGTTTCTCTTAGTGAACACATTCTTGCTGGTACTAATATCCTTGCAGGATTGGGGAGTGTGGGGCCCACCCCTGATTCATCTTCTTCTTCCCTAGGCTGATCAACACATATCCTGAGGTATGCACAGTGATCAAAACCTGCCACATGAATAAGTAATTATGCTTTGAAGCCCACAGAGTATACACAATAGGCTATAAGGTTTCAGTTCTGGGTGTGATAGACACGGCAGTCCTTTCAATAAAGCATTTATAAAAGCGAGACTCTTCCCTCTGTAACTCTGTACTCTGCCAGTTCTCAGTCCCTGGTCTGGCTACCTTAATGTCTCCATGAATTTGACTTTTCTTGGGACCCTGTAGAAGTGACATTCTATTGTCTGTCTTGTAGTGCTTGCTTATTTTGCTCATCAGAATTGCTTCAAGATTCAGCCTTGAGATAACATGTGACAGACCCTTTCTGTTTGTAAAGACTGAAGGGCATTCTGTTGTGTATCACATTTGCCCAGTCATTCATAACTTGGTAGATATCGGCCATTGGGATTAACAGTGCTGTGAATGCAGTTGTACAAGTGTCCCTTTGACATCGTGGGCCACCCGGTATGAGAGCCAAGGACTAAGCTCCAGTCCTCCCCAAGAGCAGCAAGAGCCATCTCTCCAGCCTCAAGTTTTTGAGGTGCCAACATACTGATTTCCATAGAGGCTGCTCCCCCATTTTACATTGCTAACAACTATATACAAAAACTTCCATTTCCTCCCAAACCCTGCCAGGGTCATTATTTTCTGTTTTTTGAAAAATAGTGTCCATCCTCATGGAGACGAGGGTAAAATACTCTCCTGTGAGATGATTTCCCTACTTATCTTCAGGCCTTTGATGCGACTTTAAAAAAAAAAAAAGAAAAGAAAAAGAATCATCCTTCAACTCAGACAACATCTTCAGGCCAGAGGCTTCTTAGTGTGAATTCATGAGGAGCTCTGAGCCAGGTGTTTTAGCAATATAAACTCGGTTGAACCATCCTTAACAACTTCTTGCAAACCCGTTGAAAGGAGAACTGTAGAATTTAAAGACTAGAAATGATTTTTTTTTCCTTGGTGACAACACTCACTGACCCACCAGGAGACTGGTCAGGGCAGATCCCTCAAAGGAAAGGCTGTGCGAAGGAGCTGTCCAGCAAGAGAGAGGCAGGCAGGCTGGAAGGGCTGTGTTTGCTAGTGAATTGCAAGAAGTCCTTGCTGTGGTACAAGTGTAAGTGGAATATTTACTCTGTCTGTGTGTCTGTGTGTGTATGTGTGCATATGTGAAGTCCTTGCTGTGGTACAAGTATAAATGGAGCATTTACTCTGTCTGTCTGTATGTCTGTCTATGTATCTGTATGTGTATGTGTGCATGTGTCTGTGTATGTGCTTGCATGTTTGTGTGTTTGTGCATGTATCTGTATGTGTATGTGTGCATGTGTCTGTGTGTGTGCTTGCATGTTTGTGTGTTTGTGCATGTATATGTATGTGTATATATATGTGTGTATGTATCTATATTATGTATGTGTGTCTGTATGTGTGCATATGTCTGTGTGTGTGCTTGCATGTGTGTGTGTTTGTGCATGTATATGTATGTATGTATATATATATGTATATGATATATATGTATATATGCCTGTGTGTCTGTGTATGTGTGCATATGTCCATGTTTACATGTGTGTGTCTCTGTGTATGTGAGTATCTGTGTGTTGGGGCGAGGACTGTTTACTCTGTAGGAGAAATGGCCCTATTTACATAGTAACTGCTTTATTGCCTGAGCACACATATAGACTTTCCAAAGGCTGGCTGCTTTAAGAGCGTGGGTACTGTGACATCACCCTGCAGAGCTGAGTATCAGTTGAGCAGCTGGTACAAGGGCGCTTTGCAGTAAGTTATGAGGCCCTGGAACGTTCTGAGTTCGTTTACGCCCTTTGTGGCACGGTATGAAGACTTTCGTTTAGCCGAGTGTTTGCTTTAATGAGGTATTGCAGTAACCCACTCAAATGAAAAACACATGATGGACCCCAGGCAAGAGAGAAGCAATAACTGCACAGATTTTTTGAAGAAGACTAGTCATACCACAGGCTACCATTATAAGAGAAAAAATAACAAGAATTTTAATACAGTTGTCTGGCCAAATATATTAATTTAAACTGAATGCCTTTTAAAACTATTATAGCTGTGAGGCACAGCGTTCTGTTGCCAGACGTCCTCAGAACTCTCATTTTCAGAGGATTCACGGAAAGGCATTGAAGCGCCAGTCTCTGGGATGTAGGTTTGGAAGGACCATGAAAACATCTTTGATCATTTTATGTGAGGCTTCTTTAGGTCTGACAGAAAGAAGCTCAAATGAAAAGAGATGTGTTCCTAAATGGGCTGGCATCTTCGTCTACACATGTGGGAGCGGTGTGCTTTGCAGAGTCCTGGGAGGGGTCCAGTTTGTGAATCAAGGTCCGCTGCTCCTCTGCCCTGGCTTTGTGTATCTTCCTTAGAGATGCCTTCAGAAATATGGGTACCAGGATCACTTCAGGTTAGCCCTGGACTCTAATATGTCCACCTGAAGTGAGTCTTTTATGTTGTATATCCTGTAACTTAGAAATATGAGTTCTCAGTGTGGTGAGTTATTTTAATGAGCTCATGTTGTATGTGTGTGTCCGTGTGTGCATGCACATGTTCATGGGGGCTAGAGGTTGATGTCAGGTGTCTACCTTACTCATTCTCCACCTCAGATTTTGTGATAGAGTCTCACCAAGCCTGGAGCTTGCCCACTGAGCAAGGCTACCTGACCAGCAATCTTGAAAGATGCTCTTCTGGGCATCCCCAGGTCTTGAATGACAGGTGCATACTGCTATCCCTGCCTGTTTTATGTAAGTGCTAGAGATGGGACGCAGGTCCTCCTGCCTGTGCAAGGAGAAGTTTAGTGTTGGCCATCTTCCTAGCCCCAGGTGGCTCCCTTTGAATTCATTATCTCTAAGTCCTGTTAACATCTAGCAGAGCATTGGAAGTTTATTGGGTCAGAGGGCATAGTCTTCTTTTATGATTTGGCTTTCATTATCTTCCCTTGAATCTAGTTCACAAGTGATTCATTGTGAGGACGCCACGTGCTTTTTCTGGCATCCCCATAATCTCTTGAGTTGATGGCATTGGGACGTACTGGGAGCTGGGCCTCGGTGCTGAAGGACAAGGCCATCAAAGAACTCGATTTCAAGTTGGAACCTTTGCTTTCTCTCTACCTAGGTTTCTCCAATGTCCCCCCAGAACCTAATTGTCAACGTATGTGGGTCCTCTTTAGTATTTCCCAAGGACGAACCACCAGTTTCCAAGTGAAAGTTGTTTGAGTTGATCTATGGTGTGAATGACTTCTTTTGTTTTGTTTTGTTTTTGTTTTTGTTTTTTGTTTTTTGTTTTTTGTTTTTGTTTTTTTACAAAGTAAGCTTGACTCTCAACCTCCGAGGTTACTTTTCAAAGGTGGAGAGAGAAGCACCCAGATCCATTTCTCCCTGACTGAACTCAGTACCTTTGATTGTTAATGTTCTTACATGCAGCATGCAGACTAGCCTGGCGTGTGTGTGTGTGTGTGTGTGTGTGTGTGTGTGTGTGTGTGTGTGTAGAAGCCAGAAATTAGCACCATCGAATCTCAACGCCATTTATCATGTCAAACACTCCCTGTGCCCGATTATCACTGCTTGTCCGTCTGAGCCTGTGAATAATGGGAAGCTGACATATTGTAGATCTCCTGGTCAACTTCTGACCTCCTGGAGAGCTACGAGGAAAATGCTGAGTGTGAGCACTTACACACCAGCACAACCAGCTAAGTGTGAACACTTACACCAGCACAGTGAGGCTTTGTGTGAAGAGCAAGAGCGAGGTCACTTGATAATAACAATTCTTATTTATCTAGGTTCCTTTTTTTGAGGTGAACTGAATTATCAGATAGTTGTTTTTGTGGAAAGACAGGCTTTGTACTGCTCTCTCCCCAGGCTCTGGTTAGCATGCTGGGTGCTGTCTGCGTGTCTCTCGAGGAGCACAGAGTCTCAGTGGGTAATTGGAAACATGGGCTGTCCCGAGGTCTCTCAGCTGTAGAGCTGCACAAACATTTCCGAATCTCTGTTCATTCCTGCTATGTCCCTGTGCTCTGTTTTTTTTTTCTTCTTTAAATTGAATTCAAATCAGATTTATAAACAAGACCACAAGAACACGACTTTTAATCTCTTGAGATTTGCTTGTCCCTGTTCTCCATAGAAAAGAGCCATTTCTTCAGTGGATCTAATTCAGATTTATTACACAATTAACACTTACATTTCCAAAGTGAGTTAGTATTAAATGAAACTTTCTGGAGCTGTGGATGTGGCTCAGTTGCTTGAGAGCTTGCAGAGCACATAGAAATTCCTAGGTTCGATTGCTAGCACTGCCCCAACCATACATGGTGGCATGTGCCTGTAATCCCAGAACCTGGGAGGTGGATGTAGAAGAATTAGGGATTCAAGGCCATCCTTGTCTACTTGTGAGTTCAGGGCCAGCCTCTACTATAGGCAACGCTATCTCAAGTAAAACACATAAAAAGTTTTCCTGCCACTGAGGATTTGTGTGTTCCAGTAGAGTCATTCAGAGGTTACGTTGAACACATCTGGAAGTTGGAGTCCTTTTATACATAGAACCTTCTCCCAAATATCAGAGAGCAATCAAGCTTTGCTTTAAGCAATGATTTTGGTCTTCCTCATGATCCCACTGGGTAAGTGTGGGGGTTATCCTGGGAAGATATGTGGCCACATGTGAGCTGTTGTCACGTGTGTATCTTACCTAGCAAAGGCATCATGTTGCCCCTTGTATTAGAGCTGTTTCTGATTATCTCCACTGGGGGAGGGGCACGGAGAATGATGGCGTCTTACTCCTCTTCTGGTATGGACTCGGCACCAGTGGTCACCAGATGTGTGAGGACCAGCACTTCCTTTCCTGATGGCCCTAGCTGTGAGCGACCTGTGTTCAGAAACTCTGTCTCTGCTTGTCTTTGTTGGAGAGAGACAAAAGCTGAGCCCATCTTCTGCTTCCACCACAGTTATAGAAAGTCTTGGCCAGGCAGGGCTATAATCCCAGCACTTGGGGGATGAGGCAAGAGGACCACAAGCTCAAAGCCAGCCTAGGCTGCAGAGCAGGACTGTCTTAAAAGACTGCATTCTGGCCATTCTTTCATGGGCTTGTTCCCACGGCCAGTCACTTTTTAAAAAACTAAAGATGTTTTTTGAGAATTTCAACATTAGTGCAGTGTTTACATCATTTCAACTCCGTTTTGTTTCCTCTAACTCCTCCCATGTCCTCCTACTCTGACTCAAATTCATAACCTCTTGTTCTTTAATTATTGTTATGCACACATTGAGAGGGAGGGAGAGAAGAGAGAGACATGCAGTGAGAGAGACAGAGATGGAAACGGAGAGACAGAGAGAGACAGACATACACACAAACACAGAGACAGAGAGAGACAGAGTCACATGCACAGAGACAGAGATAGAGTGAGACAGAGCCACACATACACAGAGACAGAGACAGAGACAGAGCTACACACAGAGAGACAGAGAGAGACAGAGCCACAGAGAGAGACAGAGAACCACAGAGCCACAGAAAGAGACAGACAGATAGACACATACTTAGACAGACAGACAGACAGACAGACAGACAGACAGACAGTGCCTACTGACTCCATTGGTATATTGCTCATGTGTTTAGGGACGGGAAAAGCTGTCTGGAGGCTTCTCCCTGGAGACTGCCGAGTCTCCCTCTCATCATCAAGTATCACCTAAAACAATGTTATCATTTCCACTAAGGAGGACAAGAAGACAACGACTGAAACCAAACAGCAAGCAGTGTGTTTAAGCACAATGGCGTAGGTGTACGGAGTTTCTGAAGCTGTGATCCCCACTGGAGCTCAGGAGTCCACGGCTGCCCTCTCTGCTGTTTTCCTGAGTGAGAGAGAGAGGCTTTCCTGAAAACGTCACTGGATTTGTGTGTTACTATATGAATGCTTGTCCAGGACACCAGGGTAATGGCTCAGTCAGTACAGCGGCTGCTCTGCTGCCACAGTGGCCTGATTTCACCCCAGGATCCACATGAAAGAGCAGAGCATCACTGTGCACACCTGCAACCCTAGAATGGGGAGGTGGAGACAGGCAGATTATTGAGGTTCGCTTGTTAACCAGCCTCGCTTACTGGGCAAGTTCTAAAGCGGAGAGGGAACTTGCCTTAAGGAAATCAGGTCGACAGCTTCTGAGGAATGGTAGCTGAGGTTGGCCTGCAGCTCAGACACAGGCACACACAAACACACACAAATAGAAAGTACACACAGTTCACAGACATTTAAAGAAAAGCTTTTAATGATAACCTTCTTACTCAGTTTAACACGCTACTTAAAATGAAAGTGTCTTGCTTAGTACAGCATCTTGTGGAGGTAAAAGTGAGTCTTTGTTTAGAGAGAGTTACAGAAGGGCGCACGCCAAAATGCTCTTCCTGATCAGACAAGGAAACGTTGGTCACCCTCCGAGTGGTGTTCTGAGGTCTCGTGCATGCGAGGGAGGCTATGATCTGATATCAACTCTACAGCCAGCATCTTAGTCAGTTAAGGTTGTGTGTCAGGTGCTGCCAGAGGCCCTCATGCTCCCAGATGACAATCTCTGCCACCCTGTGACATCATGTGGCTCTGTCCCATCAGCACTGGACTTCCAGAACATTTCCCATGAGAAGAATTTGCAGGTTGATCATTGTCCTGTAGGTACCTGGAAGTCCATAGGTCAGGAGCCAGAACACACATGGTCTTGTGTAAGTGTAGGGACAAGAAATACTCCAGTACACCAGGAACTATGAACAAATTCATTAATCTAGAGTATTTCTATCCATGCATGTGTACGTATATGTAACAAATATTAAGACAAGATGACTAAACAGTTCACTAAAACTTTTAGTCACAATGCGTATCTTACTAATTGTCCACAAGTAACCTATTTCTTAAACCTAAGGTAGAGATATGCATGTGGGGTGAACCAAAATCTGGATCTTGGCTGAAGACACTGGATTCTGTACATAGGAGATAAGCAAAGGCCCTTTGACCCCTTTGAAGTCATCCTGGAGGGTGACTTGAACATAAGCTAGTGGGCAAAAATTTGCTTCAAGGATGGGAAGTAGATTCTATGGCCATGCTCGTTGGTTGTTTCAGAAGTCAGTTCCAGATTTCGGAGTGGTTGGCACCAGGTGACTGATAGAAGACACAGAAGGCTCTAGGGTGCATTTTGGTACTGTTATCAAACCGTTAGCTTATTGTGGTCTGGACACAGTTATCTGATAGCAACTTAGGCTCCATATCTCAGTGTCTCATATCTGGTGCCACAAATTCTATATGCCTTGTGTCCTATGACTTAGCATTCTTTTTACGATCAATTTTCTAAGTAGTTAGAGATATCTAAAAAGATCTGTTCTACATCTTGGGATATCCAGTGTGAAGCAATTTTCTGCTATGAAGGAGGTGGTATAAGCTCTGTTCTTGACTATGGTGCAGGCTATGAATGAAGTAAATAAGTAAATGCCTGTTGCTGAGAGTCTGTATTTTAGCTGAGGAAACCATCGCTGGGGTAACTAAGATGAAGCTGCGTGCATGGTGTGAGATAAAGAATAAATGAGAGCATAGAGAAGTGCATTCTGGGAAGGGGTTTTACATCAGAGGAGTCTTCTAGATTTCATCGGTAAGCTGACGTTGAGTTAGCAGTTGAAGGAAATGAGGGCAAAAGTCCTGTGTCTGTTCCTGAGTGCGTGTGAGTGTGTATATAAACACATTCTAGGCAGAGCACACTAGAAAAAAGGGGCAGAGGTCAGAGTGCAAGTCACTGAAGGAAGAATCCTTGGCCTGGCTGAAAAAGAGATCTCCAAGCATCTACTAAAATAATAAAGAAAGCTGTCTGGGTTGCAGGGAAATACAGCCAGAGGGTGAGTGATGGTGACAATTTTCAAAAGGAAAAGAAGAGACCACTGTTCACCCTGAGGGTGTGTGATCCCACAGTGGATGTAACTGTTAGGGTGTGTGATCCCCCAGTGGATGTCACTGTGAGGGTGTGTGATTCCACTATGGATGTGACTATGAGGGTGTGTGATCCCACAGTGGATCTCGCTGTTAGGGTGTGTGATTGATTCCACAGTGGACGTGACTGTGAGGGTGTGTGATATCACAATGGATCTCACTGTTAAGGTGTGTGATTGATTCCACAGTGGACATGACTGTGAGGGTGTGTGATCCCACAGTGGATCTCGCCGTTAGGGTGTGTGATTGATCCCACAGTGGACATGACTGTGAGGGTGTGTGATCCCACAGTGGATCTCGCTGTTAGGGTGTGTGATTGATCCCACAGTGGACGTGACTGTGAGGGTGTGTGATATCACAGTGGACGTGACTGTGAGGGTGTGTGATTGATTCCACAGTGGACGTGACTGTGAGGGTGTGTGATCCCACAGTGGACGTGACTGTGAGGGTGTGTGATCCCACAGTGGACGTGACTGTGAGGGTGTGTGATCCCACAGTGGACGTGACTGTGAGGGTGTGTGATACCACAGTGGACGTGACTGTGAGGGTGTGTGATACCACAGTGGACGTGACTGTGAGGGTTCCTCATGTGGCTGTTTGCAATCAAACTGAGCACCAGGTCTGGGAGGATGTGACTTGGAAGGTCGACTGTGACTTTCTCTCTTTTTTTTTTTATCTGAACATTTCTAGACTTACAATTTTCTCTGGCAACAGAATGCAAAGTTAGAGTACATTTTCTAGTAATAGTGTTATGATGCTCTAAGCCAAAGTTTGCTAATTGTTTTGTGGATAATATTTATATCCTAATTATACCAAATCCCAATAATCATTTTTTACAAAGACCTTTTATAGCACCCGGTATAATAATATATGCATTTCTGCGTTCAGTGTGTTCCCATAAAATTCTCACTGTGATGTTCTAATCTCCAAGTACCTCAGTTTGTGACATCCTTTGGAACTGGGTTTATTGCGGATGTAGCATGCTGGGCCCTGATCCAGGATGGCTGAGGTCTTTATAAAGGGGATATTTAGAGGCAGAAGCTCACAGTAGAAGGTGAGAGGGCAGACACTGGGCTATGCTTCTGCAAGACAGGGAAGGCCCAGGATGGGAAGAAATCCGCAGATTCTCCCTCACAGCCCTGGAAGGAACAGAGCAGAGAGCAGTTTTCTTCAGTGGTGTAACCACTGATGAGCAGAACACATTCCTATAAACAAATGTTCCATTAAACAAGTCTAGTGAACCTCAGTCACACATACTCACACACTCACACACACACACCACATACACATATACTCAAACACACACACTCACACACAAACACACATGCAAACACACACATACACACTCACACTCATACACACAGACACATACAAACACATACACAGACCACACTCACACACAAACATACCCACTTACACCCACTCACACATATAAACACACATAACACACACTCACACATACTCACACACACCACATTTACATACACTCACACATAAACACAACTATACACATACAAACATAACCTACACACTCACACCCAAACATACACACTTATACAAACTCACACACACACGTGCACACTTACACATTAAAAAATACACACAACACACACACACATGATGTGAAAATAAAAGTGGGGAACTGGCTAGGAAGAGGAAAGGGTTAAGGGCGTGGAAGGGAACAAGGGTGGGGTGAATCTGATCGTCATGTGTGTATGCATGTGAAGTGTCATGATGATATGCACCCATTGTAATGCATAGTTAGTATATGTAAATAGGAACCTTAGGAAGGAGGGCCATGCTGTGTAACTCCCAGCATGGTTCAGGACAGCACCACATATTCACACTTATCTCTGTCTCATTATAGAGTCTCTAGGGTGGTTCTTTAGTTACCACCGACCTCATAGCTTTTGGGGGTGAGGACACTCAGGATTCTTAGCCTTTTTAGCCACTCTTCTATTCCTGATAGATCTTATCCTCTCTACCCAGCTTTCTCTCCCTCTGGGAGAAGGGAGGAGGAGGTCTAATTAGTAAGAAAGTTCAGTGGGTCCCTTTTCAGCTACCCACGGCACTCAGAGGTAGCCATCATGTCATCTCTGCTGCCAGTGACCTGGCCTGGAAACTGCTGTTTTCAGAAGTCATTTAGGAGTTGCTGAAGGCATTTCTCAGTGTGTACCAGGCATGTTCCATGCCTCACACCTGCAGGAGTCACACTGCCAAGAGGGTTGTCACACTGGAGACCCCAGTCCTCAGACATTCTGACTGGCCAGGGACATCCATGTGCTTCAGTTCTCCACAGATACCCCAAACCTCTGCTGCTGGAAGGGGCCATGTTTGAACAGCAGTGCCTTCCAAGGATTGTACTTCTGTAGGCCATTCTGGAATGTTCTCCTGACAAAGTCACCCTAGTATTGAGACGTAGAATTTCACCATGGGCCACTGTTGGGCAGGCCATGTTTGTGACTCCTGTGGCTATCACATGGGGGCTTCTCAGATATTCCTCATCATGGACTCTGCTATCAAGGAAGCCATGCTCTGGTTAGCTCAGCATTTCCTTATGGAAGGGTGGATTCCTAGCAGATGGTGACAGTTTTCTGTGACCATTTTTTCTTATTCTTTCTAAAGCTGAGATCCTCTTAATTTCTTACTCAAAACTCTTAAGAATTCTTGATTCTTAGCATGATTTTCCCCTTTTGCTACTTGATTATATGCATCTACATGTACATATACGCGTGTATACATATACACACATACATATACATACATACATACATACATACATACATATATACATACATACATACATACTTAAACTGGGATCCTGGGGATGTATCACAATTGCTAGTGTTTGCCTAGCATGCCTGAGGTCTTGGATTTGAGCCCCAGCAGGCTTGCTGGAGCCCTGGTATAATCTTAGTACTAAGAGGTGGAGGCAGGAAGATTAGGAGTTCAATGACTACATGGCGAGTTTCAGGCAAGTCTAGGCTATATGAGACCCTGTCTCAAAAAGAAAAATAACAAACCAACAAAAAAATTAATATTTAGCACTGGGGAGCAACCTGGAGCCTCTCGCATGGGAACATTGATCACTGAGTCTGACACTTCTCACTGTGGTGTGCAGGATTGAGCTAACATTTTCCCTAGGCACTCTGGTTTCTGTTCCTAAGGATTTAGATTCACCCACAGTTTATTTTCCCCAGCTGCGCTTCAGAATGAGAAAGAGCTTCTCTGTGAGCTCCACCACCAAGCTGTAACCTCCCCCCCCATTCCTTAATCCTATTTGCATACCAAGTCTTATCTTTCTTAGTTTAAAAATGAACATTTTTGTAGCAAAGTAAATGTGCCGCTGATATTTTAGTCATTATATTTAATTAAATTATTCACAGTCATATATAAATGTATAAAATCTTTTTGAGTTAAGATTTTTACATCACCAAGATTAAAGTAAATGGTCTCTTTGGTCTTTGTCCTGGCTGTGTTTGTAGAGTCACTAGGACCTCTTCCCTTTTTGGTATAGTGTGGACTCTAACACATGCTCACAGTCTTGATTTTCCTCAGGTAGTGTCTAGAAATATCTATTTATATAGATCCAATTCTAGATATAGACTTACAAACATTAGTGAAGATGGGAAGGGGGCATTGTTAGTGGAGGTAGAGAGGGGAGAAGGGGAGGGGGAGGGGGAGGGGGGAAAGACTGACAACTTTTCCTAAGCAGTCTGGCCCTGAGTTTCTGTTTCCAAGGAGTTTGGAATATGCTTGGGCTGTTTACTCTCTGCCTATCTCCTAGTCCTCTATCTCAAGGCACCACCCCAGAAAGGGAGAAGAGTTCCTTTCTAGGGACCCCCCCCCCCAATAGCCTCTATGCCTACAATGGACTACACTAGATCACTGCCTAGGACTCTTCTCCAAGAGTCTCTGAATTCTGTATCCCAGAATCCACACCCTACCCCACAGCTACTGTTGTCCAGGTAGTCAAGAACTGTGTGATACAATGTATCATTATCTCCTTGTCCTGGAGTAAGTGAACTTGTGGCTTTGCTCATTTGTCTTATGGGCAATTCCCAGAGTTGCATTCCAGTCTAAGATGGTGTCTTATTTACGGTTTCTATTGCTGTGATGAAACACTATGGAGATTGACAGGTTTATCTGGCTTTCACATCACAGTCCTTCATTGAAGGAAGTCAGGACAGGAACTCAACAGGGCAGGAACCTGGAGGCAGGAGCTGATGCAAAGGCCATGGAGGGGTGCTGCTTACTGTCTTGCTCCTTATGGCTTTCTCAGCCTGCTTTCTTATAGACCCCAGGACTAGCAGCCTAGGAATGATACCACCCACAGTGGACTGAGCTTTCCCCGTCAATTACTAATTAAGAAAATTCCTTGTAGTCCTTCCTACAACCCAACAAAGGAAGACATTTTCTTTCCTAATTGAGGTTTACTCCTCTTAGAAGACTTGAGCTCATGTCACGTTGACATAAAACTACCTGGCGCAGGTAGGATCCGTAAGAGGACTGACAGAGAGACTCTGGGACCTTAGCTTGCTTTCCTCCCCCATTACCAATCAATGGCATGCATTGGGATGGAGTTACCTGTGTATATGAATGTTCCTCTCCTCTTAGAGGCTAAAGCTACATGGCTGAGGTCAAGTGATGCTTTTAGGAGGTAAGGCCAGAGGATAGTGGGTATATGTCGATAGCAGTGAGTTGGGGTGAGTGGTGGATGAGACCCGTGTCTGTGAGGGAAGAAAAAACATTGGGGGAGGGGAGCTGCAGGCAGAGGGAGCTTTGCTTGGAATCTGTTCTTGTTTCAATGAGAAGCATTGGACATCTAGAGATGTCAGCCAGGCTGCTGGACTAGAGATAGGAGTGCTGCTGGAAGGAATCAGTCTGTAAGGGTAAAGGAAGCTTGTACAGTGAACATGGCTCTACATACGGCAGAGGTGTGGACCATGAGATCCAATTCAGAGAGGTGGTGGAGGGGCTCCAGGAGGACATGGGGTGTGACCTTCATATAACAGGAAAGAGCCTTGGAAACAACTGGGGCATCTCTACTCACCCCTTGGTTTTCCGTCTTGTTTCTACAGTTAATATTCTGTCTTTTGTGATGACAGCTGCTGTCTGTCCTGTGTGAAGCCTCCTCCTTTCAAGAGCCACATAATGCAGTGTTGCTGTCAGTAGCAGGTGCTTTTTAATCCCTCTAAAAGCATTAATTATATTAAGTCATAGGTTGTATTGTGACGTTTTTCATATACATGTATAATATACAAATGTATTCTTTTTTGTTTGGTGCGTGCGTGTGTGTGTGTGTGTGTGTGTGTGTGTGTGTGTGCGCGTGCAGGTTAAAGACCAGTCTGAATGAATGTCATTCTTTGCCCACCTTGTTCTTTGAGACAGGGTCTTTCACTGGCCTGAAAATATATTGATTTGACCAAGCTAGCTGGCCTGACAACTGAGCTCAGAGGGTCTGCTGGTATCTATCTACTAGTGTTGAGGTTTTTAGCGTATGACACTTGCTTTTTTTTTTTTAAACCAAGGTTTTGAGAATTGAAGCCAGGGCTTCCTGCTTACACGGTTAGTAGGTCACTGACTGAGCTATCTCCTTTGTCCAGTGGAATGTATTCTTAATTTTTTGACCAGTGGTCTCCCTGTGCACTGCCTGATTCTGCGTTTTCCTTAGGAAGCATTGCCCACAGAGGCTGGAGGACTCTGGTGTCAGCAGTCACAAGAGGGCTTGCTCTCTTCCACGGGCTTTCGAGCATTTCCAAAATAAAAGACACCCTTTCTGCCTCTAGACATCCTCACTTTTCGATCTTTAAATAGTGACGCAGTTTCAACGAAGGAAAAATCTGACTTCCCAGTTTTTCGACCATGGAGGATTTCATATAAGCGTTCGCTTTTTTTTTTTTTTTTAACTTTCAGTGATGCTTCCCACTCTGCTGTGGGTGGGAGCAGACATCGATGGTGCCACTGCTGAGATCCACGTGAGGCCCAGTGAATCACAAGAGTACTGAGTCTGGCTCCTGGGTGGCTCTCATCTGGGACATATGCTGACTGTCTTCTGAGCAAGCCGCGTACTGTCGCTTTCCCAGTCTAGTGGTCGGCTCACTTCTGCCTCTTCGTGTCACATTTAAATTTATGCTGTTTATAGAAATCCAAGCCGAAAAGACTCATAGTATTGGCAGTTGATGAAGGCAGTCAAAGCTTGATTTTTGACACCAAGCTTCGATGCGAGTTCAAGTCAAACAGTGCATTCCGTCTCCTTTCCCAGTGGGCAGGGCTTTGTGGCTGGCGAAGTCGTGGTCTAGTTTGGGTCAGGTCTCAAGGCTTCCAAAGAGAGCTTTGATTGGGAAATGAGGGGGGTTTGAAAGGCGCCATCCAAAATACAACTTTCGGAGGTATGGACTAAAAAGAAAAATAAATGAAAGAAAATTGGATTAATTTGTATGATTCTACCACTTCGATTCCAAGTTTACAAAACAAAATGCCCCTAAAAGAAAGCCCAGCCTTGACTCCAGACATGAAGATTCTGTACCGCAAAGAGAAGGGGCGGGTGAGGGGGTTGAGGAGAGAAGACGTGTATGGAGACCTTCAGAGCCTGATGGTGACTGCTGGGCTCTGCAGACCTTTCCCTGTGAATTCCTTTGGAATTAAGTTTTTGAAACCAGATCCCAGCCCCTTCTGCTGTTGACCGTTTTCATGTGAAGTAACGGGAACCCAGAGGCGAGTCTGAAAGTTGAAGAAGTGCTTTCCCCATGGGCGGTGAGTGTCTGCCTGAAATCACACTGGCCTGTGGGGTGAGAACCAGAGGAATCATCCTGGATGTGCAGCTCAGGGAAGCAGATCAAGCCAGCAGGGCATGCATACGGTGTCCTGGTTCCCACTCCAGCTCTGCCTTTGTCACTTTCTCTCTGACTTTGAGCGAAGGGCTTGGGCTGTGGAAGCCTCAGTTTCTTCATCTGTGCATTGGGAAGACAGGCACCTGTCACAGTTAGTATCACTTGGCACCTGGACACGACCAAGAGTCATCTGGGTAGGAGGAATCTCCACTGAGAGATTGGCTTGTGGCCATGTCTGTGGGGAATTGTCTTGACTGTCGGTTGCCCACTGTGGGCCGTGTCACCATGGCACATAGCCCTACATTGCATAGGAATGGTGGATAGTGAAGCAGCGAGCTGTCTTTCCCCATGGTTTTGTTCCTGCTTTGACTGCCCTCACTGAGGGACGGTAGCCTAGAAGTGGAGGAGGAAATAGCCCTTTGCTCTGGGGTTGGCATTTGACCAGAATGTTTTATCACGGTGACAGAAAACAAATTATGGTACCACCTTGTGATGGGAAGTGTGTCCAACTTTAGCATTGTTACAGGACACTGCCATCTACAAAATCATGCCAGAGAGCCAGGCGGTTAAATTATAATGACAGCAAAAAAAAATATCCCAAGCACATGCAAGAGCACAAACTATCACAATGTTTTATGTAAGGGTACAGTTCCGTGTTGTGGCACATCCATAGCTGTGCTGAGCCTCCTGTGGTTGACAGTGTCTCAGTGTTCACTGGGCATCCACTGTTACTTCTGTCCCATGAAAAACAGGAGCAGCAAACATCACAGTCACAGCCGGCAACCTTCCCTGGGTGTTTGTGTGTGTGTGTGTGTGTGTGTGTGTGTGTGTGTGTGTGTGATGCTTATGATGGATAGACTTCAGGATGTTTCACGGTTTACATGATCTGTTATCCTCCAGCCTTCACAATGCCAGACATTCTTACTGGCTGTGGATTACCAACTGTCTGATAGCTCATTTCATGTCAGTGAGCACAAAGGAACCATACATGCAGAAAGCAGGAGGGATATAGGTGTGAACCCACATTGGTTTCTGGAGGTTTTTCTCCCACCCCAACTCTGGAATTTTAAGGAGTCTTGTTTGTAAGGCATAGGGTGTGATTCCGGGAGGGAACCAGGATGTGTGTGATTCGGTGGCATTTATAAAAATGATGTTGGGTAGAAGACTGGTCCCTTCTAGACACATTCTTTCTTTTAAAAATTTTGACTTTGTGTCTGTGGGTGCACATGTGCACATGAGCTTGGGGCTTGCTGGGACCAGAGGTGTGGATCCCACAGAAGACATAGAGACAACTGTGATCAACTTGACATGGGTGCTGGGGACTGAACACAGGTCCTCTGTGGGAGCAGTAATCCTCTCAGTTGAGTTGTCCCTCAGCCACCATGCTTCCTTTTATAAACATTAACTTTTCAGAGCCACATGAAAAATGACTGTCCTGGTCTACAAGGAGTGGCAGTTTCGTGGACCACGGAAACTGGCTAATGGGACTCGGGTCTTGTTGTGTTTCTGTCCTCCAGTGTGTGCCTAGACTGACAGAGAAGTATTGCTCAGGTCTCAAGTCACGGGAAACTTAACAGCCAGGCATCAGGACTGGCGTGAAGAATAATGAAATCAACAAGAATGTATTTTTGTCTTTGTCTAGTGTGAAGTTGATTTATAAGACAGGTCCTGCATTGAACTTTGATAAATAACCAGGAGTTATTTTGAGTCCAACCTTCGTACTGTATCATGTGTAGATAATTGCTTGCCCAAAAGGAGATATTTTCACATACCGGTCATGCTGTGAACTGTTAATTAAAGATAGAGTGTTTTAAACCTGACCAGTAGAGCAATTATGGCAGAACCAGTCTATAACTTAAACCCATTAACTGCTTGTGGTTTTGCACAGCCATTTGTCATATTGTAGATAGGAGAATAGGGTGGTGCGTAGGTTTGAATTTATGACACGTCTTCTTGTAGAACTGATGGATTCTGTCTTTCCCGGTGTTAGTAAATCAAGACAAAAACCTTTTATTTGTAAATTTATAGATATGATAGGAAAAAGGGAAATGGATATTTTGTTAAAAAAAAATCATTGCTTCAGACTTAAATCTTTCCTGGCATTTGAATAAATGTACAAAACTTATTTTATATCTTTTAATTTTATTAGATACTTTTTGCTAAAATTTATATTAGAATCAGCTCATAGTCACAGTGTCATCAAAGCAGTTTTTTTTTTCCTAGCAGCACAGTCATTTGCTGGGAACAAACAGAGAAAGATTACTGATTCTATCCTAGGTTAAAATTCAGATAATTTTCCTGTAATAGAAAATTCTGTTTTTATCTGTAGATGTTGCCAGTAAGACCAATTATGACCCCGCACAAGGAGAATTTCAGCTGAACTAAGGGTAATTGTAAAAAAAAAAAAAAAAAAAAAAGATACCAGAATTTTTAAAATGCAGATTTCAATTCATTTATTGTTATTATTTGATTATTATTAATGTTTGTGTGTGAATGTAGGTACATGTATGTTGTCACATGCGTGTGGAGATCAGAGAAAAAGTCGTAGGGGTCTGTCTTCTCCTTCTATCAGATGAGTCCCAGGTATTGAACTCAGGTTGTCAGGTTTGCACTCAGTGAGAAGAACCTTTGCAGCCTGAGGTGTCTGACTTTTAAGGGCATCGTTATTTAATGCTCCAAAGGGATGGCACAATGCAAAATGCATTAGCGGCATCAGCCTGATTGTTTAAATCAGCAGGAGTCCATGTAAAGATTTAAAGGGCCAGGTAGGGCGGTACACACCTGTAATATCAGACCCTTCCTGCAGTGAGGGGAGACACAGACAAGAGAACCATCTGGACGTGCCCAGGTCAGCTAGCCTGCAGTAGGAACACTGAGAAAGACCCTTCCTCCAGAAGAATGAAGAAGAGAGTCAACCTCAGAAAGCCGTCCTCTGACCTCTATGCATGTGCACGTGTATACACACACACACACACACACACACACACAAAAACAAACATATATGCTCACACCCTTACACAATACATACTCACATACAGACACATACTATATACAGTCGTACTCACTAACACCCTTACACACATATACACACTCATATACACTCACACACATACATATGCACATATATACTCACACACACTTACACTCTTACACACACTCATACACATAAATATACTCATATACACACATACACTCATATACACTCATTCACACATTCACACACACATATATACTCATATACATTCTTACATACATATACACACTCATGCTCTTATATATACATACATTCACACACATATATACACTCATAAACTCACACACTCATACCCTTATATACATATGCACGCATATACACTCACACACACAGTCACAAACTCACATTCTCACACCATTACACACATGTATACACACATATATACACACTTATATACATTCACACAGTTACACACTCACACATAAACATACTTTTTTTAAATCCAAAGTTTTTTAAAAGATTTATTTTTATTCTTCATTTTTGTGTATGTATGTATTTAAGTGGTGGTATGTGTATATGAATGCAGTTGCTTTCAGAGGACAGAACAGGCCATTAAATGTCCTGGAACTGGAGTTAACAGATGGTTGTGAGCTGCCTATGATGGGTGCTGGGAACTGAACCTGGTCCTTTGTGGGAGGGGTACATGCTCTTGGTCTCTAAGCCATTTCTCTAGCCCCCAACAAGTTTCATGTGATCACAGATGCTTGAATTTCATAACGTCTACTTTTGTTTCAAACTACTTATTTCTTTTCGATGTCTATTTGCCAATTTATTATACACCAATTCAAACAACTTTCATTCTTTGATAAACCCAGCTTGGTCACAGAACAGAGTTCTCTGCTGTCCATAGTGTTGGATTTGGTTTTCTGTGTCTGGATTTTTGTGCCCCATCCACCTGTGAGGGTAGCCTGTGATTTCTTTCTAACCAAATAGTAACAGTATCATGGCTCCATTTCTATATCAAACTTACTCCATTTTCAGATATTTGGAAAAGTTGGATAAGTCTGGTATCAATTATTCTTCAGTTGGATTTTAGGATCTGCTGATAAATAAATGAATGTCTTTTCTTTCTTTTTCTTTTTGTTGGCTTATTCCTTTAAGAGAGCTTAAAATCATTTAGTGTTGTTAGTAGTTACAGGAGCTCAGGTTTTATAGACTGTTTACTGGCTGTAAAAAGGAAGAATGATAATTGAATTGCATTAAAAATTTGATACTTTAAAAAGTGTGTGTGTGTGACAGTCTGTGTGTGGGTCAGTATCATTAATAGTTACAGGAGGTCAGTCTTACTTTCCAAGCATGGTAGTGAACGCCTGTAATTCTACCTCTTGGGAGGCTAAAGCAGGATTGTGAGTTCCAGGCCAGGCTGAGTTAAAAAGAGAGAAAAATATAGCTCTTAGAAAATGAAAATGTGATTTGATGTAGACTTTTTGCATTAGTTGGTAGAAGGTTGAGTGAAACATGCTGTCCATTGTGTGATAGTCATATAATCATAGCCATAGCCCCTTTTAATCACCAACTTTGGTTATTTTAATCCTCACTCGTTAATTGCACTCTACAGTGGTTTATAATCATTTAAAACAACCAGATTTCATGTGTGTATGTGTGCACACGTGTTTGTGAATGAGTGTGTGTGAATGTGTACATGTGTGTGTGTGCACGCACACATGTATGTGTATGAGTGTGTGAGTGTGTTTGCATGTGAGTGAGTGTTCTTATGTGTGCACACACACACACGTGTGTGTGTGAATATGTATGTGGTATGAGCACATATGTCATGCATGTGTGCACTTTTGTAGGTGGGAATGCCCATTTGGCTCACTCTCAGCCTCATTCCGTTGAGATACAGTCTCATTTAATTTGGAGCTTCGATGGTGACCAGTTAGCCCCAGCAGTCCTGCTGTCTCGTTCTCTGTCTCTCATAGCTGTGGGGTTACAGCTTGGTGCAGTCACACCTGGGTGTTTATATAGGTGCTGGAGATTTAAACTCATATTCATAGGCTTGCACAGCAAGGGCTGTGTGGTGGTCTGAATAAGCATGGCTTTCATAGATTCCTGTGTGTGAATGCTTGGCCCATAGGGAGTGCTACTACTAGAAAGTGGCGGTTTGGCTTCCTTGGAGGAAGTGTGTCCCTGTGGGAGCAGACTTTGGAGTCTCCTATGCTTAAGTTATGCATTCAGTCCCTGTCTGATGCCCGTGGATCAAGACATGTTAGAACTCTCAGCCTTTCCAGCACCATGTCTGCCCACACGCTGCCATGCTTCCTGCCACAATGATAATGGACTGAACCTCTGAACTGTAACTGTAAGCCAGCCTTTAATTAAATGTTGTCCTTTATAAGAGTTGCCTTGGCCATGGTGTCTCTTCACAGTAATAGAAACCTCAAGACAGGTCCAGACCCCTGGATTTGACTTTGTTAACCTTCTCTACTGTAGACACAGTTTTTTAAATAGAGCTGTTATTTTAATTTCTTGTTTCTCTTTTGTGTTTTTCTAACTTTCTGAGTTTGAGGCTTGGGGACAAGGGGCTCGGCCACATCATGTTCTCCGAACACACCATTTTGAAGATCTTATTTATTTATTTATTTATTTATTTATTTATTTATTTATTTATTTATTATGTTTACCAGTGTTCTGCCTTCATATATGACTGCACCGTGTGGGTGCTGGGAGTTGAGCTTAGGACCTCTGGAAGAGCAGCCAATACTCTAAACCACTGAGCCATCTCTCCAGCCTCTTACCCCTCTTTTGTATTTTGTGAAGCAAACTTGTTTGAGTTAAGCACACACAATGGGCACGGCCATAGAACATTCTCCAGACACTGTGTGTCTCTTCCTTTGCAAACATCTGTCTGTAGACATCAGCAGTTCCTCATTTTGATGTGTCTCTGGGCACCCTCACTTTGGGGTTCAAAGCTCCTTTCAGGTTGAACTGAATCCTTTACCCAGGGTTTGTTTCGGAGTTCATATTGCTGACAGATTTTCATACTCTCCCTACAGTCTGAGGATCCTGTTTGTTTGATACCAAGCTCAAGTTTCACTTTCCCCATGAGTCTTATTAATGATTCTCACTGGCTATTTTATAATAGTATATATTTTATAAGTTAGAGCTCAATAAACACCAGTCTCCAGCTCTACTAATGTATATTTAGCATTCCATAAAGTCTAAATGTTAGCTGATTATGTTTAATGACTATGTTAATAGACAAAATACAGTACAAGAATATACATTGCCACACTGATTGGTAATAATTTGTGTGTTTCATTCAGGTTCCTTAGCACTTTAATATATTTTCTTAAAATATGAATTATCGCCAATTTTCCCAATCATATTTACAAACACTTGTCAGCTGAATGCCCAGACTTGACTTAAAAGACAACATTTATCTCATGAGCCCAACCTCCAACGTACTTGGGAGTTTCCAGATATTTCTTAGATATGCTAATGTAGACATGATAAACTTTAAACTTAGAGAAACTTTAAAACTTTAAAAGTTAGCTTGTAATGTTTTCTCGGAAGCTCATTTAGCTCTGCCTCAGCACACCCCACCCCACCCCCTACCTCCCATTTCACACACTGTGGACTGAGTTCAGGCATAAGCAACATTACCAGCTTTGTTTTTGCTTTTAACTTCCAGACAGGGTCTCACTAAGTTGCCCAGGCTGGCCTAGTACTTGCTAGTCTCCTGGGGAAAGAGCTGATGTTGTATAGTCACTTCACTTTCTGTTCCTGTGACATTGCCAACATTGTGACAAAAACAACTTAAGGGGTGGCAGGTTTATTCAGGCTATTTTCAAGTTCATGGTGGGTGAATTAGCTGCTTTCCTATTGTGATAAAATCATGGCCAAAGCAATTTACAGTAGGCAATGTTTATTTGGGCTTATGGTTCAGAGAGAGTGGAGTCCATCACTATCATGGCAGGGAAGTATGGCAGCAGGCAGGGTGTGTGTGTGTGTGTGTGTGTGTGTGTGTGTGTGTGTGTGTGTGTATGTGTGTCTCTAAGTATCTGTGTGTCTATGTGTCTGTGTCTTTGTGTGTGTGTGTGTCTATGTGTGTCTGTGTGTATGTTTCTGGGTGGGTCTGTATATGTATAAAGAGAATATTTACACACTTCATACTCTTTCACCTCTACACACCTATACCCACCCATATCTCTACACCCACAACCCCTCTCACATCTCTCCCTCCACCCACACATCCCACACTCATTTCCCCCACCTTTATTTATACACACGTGGCAACGTCCATAACCCCACATCCTCATGTCTCCCCATCCTCCATGCCTCCTCACTCCCATACCCCTTGCATCCACCTCCCTCAAGCCCCCCATCTGTCCCCTTTGCAGCCCCCACCAACTTCTCACCTCCCGACATACACTGATCATATTATGAAACTAAATACAGACGACTTAGTGCCTGTGGATAGCTCCCAGAACAGTCTGGCCTTCACCGGCAGAGACACTCGGCAGTGTCTAAAGACAGTTTTGGTTGTTGTAATCGAATATGGGAGGATGACTGCTGTCCTGAAAGTAGAAACCAAGAAGCAGCAACATTGGCAGCACTGCAGAGTCCCCACAACATGATCCCGGGGCGTGAGTGTGGGAGGTTGAGATCCTGCGGTGGTTCTGAGGGACAGGCATGGTGTTTATTCCTTCCCGATTTTACAACCCCGTGTCGACTTGAGACTGTGGAACCTCTCACAACGGACTGGAAAGAATCTTACCCAGTTCTGAGAAGTAGAATTAGTTGTTCTGAGAGACACAGGAAACCATGGCAGGCTTTTACCTCACTACCCACTTGATTTGATGAACCAGGAAAACACACATGCATGCACTCACATGCGCACGCACACACACACACACACACACACACACACACATCCCTACATCAGATAACACGGCTGTTTCCTAACCATCACACACATACACAAATATGCACACATCTACATAGAATAGCATGGCTGTGTCTTACCCATAACACACACACACATACACACACACACACACACACACACATCCCTACATCAGATAACATGGCTGTTTCCTAACCATCACACACATACACAAATATGCACACATCTACATAGAATAGCATGGCTGTGTCTTACCCATAAAACACACACACACACACACACACACACACAAACACATACATTCACAGAGACAGGCACACATTTACATTGGATAACATGGTTTTCTCTTAACCATCACACACACACACACACACACACACACACACACACACGCAAATATCTACATAGGATAACATGGCTGTGTCTTACCCATCACATACACACACACACACATACATAAACACAGGCACACACACATGCACAGGACCAGGCACATATCTACGTTGGATAACATGGTTTTCTCTTAACCATTACACACACACACATGCACACATCTACATAGGATATCATGGCTGTCTCTTAACCCTCTCACACACATACACATAAATGCACACATCTATATAGGATAACATGGCTGTCTCTTAACCATCACACACACACACACACACACACACACACACACACACACACACACCCCTAGTTTCCATGTAGGAATAGGAAGGCCCATATGTATGTTGTCTGTGTAATTGCTGTATTTTTTTTTTAATAGCCAAAATGTACCTCTTACATTGGGATATGCACATCTTTTTTTTTTTCAAATTTTTATTAGATATGTTCTTCATTTAAATTTCAAATGCTATCCCAAAAGTCCCATATACCCTCCCCCCACCCTGCTCCCCTATCCACCCGCTCCCACTTCTTGGCCCTGGCGTTCCCCTGTACTGGGGCATATAAAGTTTGCAAGACCAACTTCCCAATGATGGCCGAATGGGCCATTTTCTGCTACATATGCAGCTAGAGACACAAGCTCTGGGGGTACTGGTTAGTTCATATTGTTGTTCCACCTATAGGGTTGCAGACCCCTTCAGCTCCTTGTGTGCTTTCCCTAGCTCCTACATTGGGGGCCCTGTGTTCCATCCTATAGAAGATTATGAACATCCACTTCTGTATTTGCCAGGCACTGACATAGCCTCAAAAGAGACAGCTATATCAGGGTCCTTTCAGCAAAATCTTGCTGGCATATGCAATAGTGTCTGAGTTTGGTGGCTGATTATGGGATGGATCCCCAGGTGGGGCAGTCTCTGGGTGGTCCTTCCTTTGGTTTCAGCTCCAAACTTTTTCTCTGTAACTCCTTCCATGGGTATTTTGTTTCCTATTCTAAGAAGGAATGAAGTATCCACGCAATGGTCTTCCTTCTTCTTGATTTTCTTGTGTTTTGAAAATTGTATCTTGGGTATTCTAGGTTTCTGGGCTAATATCTATTTATCAATGAGTGCATATCATGTGAGTTCTTTTGTGACTGGGTTACCTCACTCAGGATGACATCCTCCAGATACATCCATTTGCCTAAGAATTTCATAAATTCATTGTTTTTAATAGCTGAGTAGTACTCCATTGTGTAAACGTACCACATCTTCCTTCCTTCCTTCCTTCCTTCCTTCCTTCCTTCCTTCCTTCCTTCCTTCCTTCCTTCCTTCCGCCCTTCCTTCCGCCCTCCCTCCCTTCTTTCTTTCCTCCTCCTCCTCCTCCTCCTTCTTCTTTTTCTTTTTTTCTTTTTTTCCGAGACAGGGTTTCTCTGTATAGCCCTGGCTGTCCTGGAACTCACTCTGTAGACCAGACTGGCCTCAAACTCAGAAATCTGCCTGCCTCTGCCTCCCAAGTGCTAGGATTTCTGTATCCATTCCTCTGCTGTATTTTTGGGCATTAAAACCCAATCAGGGTCTTAACGAGATGGATCAACTTAAGGGTGTTTGCTGTGCTACCTGGTAACCCAGGTTCATCTTCTAGACTCATGTGAAGCTAGGAGACAACAAAGTCTGCAGAGCTGTCTTCTGGCCCCCATACACATGTGTACACTAACAATAAATTCTTAGAAGGGGAAAAAGCAGTGTGTATCTGTGTATTTGTCTGTATTTTACATGCGTCTAAGGCAAAACATAATATCCGGTATATAAAGTAATTTTCCACTTGATTTTATTTTTGTAAATAGATATGATATTAACAGAATGTTAAAAATTGATCCTATTTGATTTCATCATTTGAGAAGTCTTGAGCCATTTCTAAATTCGTTGGCTCTTCTCTTTCGCTTATGTTTATTCTACTGAAATTGAAGAAAATGATTGCAAATTAAGTAGTTTCATTGCCAGAGAAATGTCCCTAGACTCATTAGAGCCTTAGGGGAGACCTCCAGTGTTTTCTCACATTCACACACTTCCAAGGAACACTGTCTGGGAGGAGGTCAGGACAAGGGCGTCTGATTTTCAGTATAACTTCTTCCAAATCTTGGTTCATTAAAGGTGATAATTACCGCTACCCCCTCGTCATCGGATGGTGGTGACACAGCTTCCTGGAAAGGGCCTTTATCCTGCTCTTATCAGACAGAATCTATCTGTATGTGGCCAGAGGGAAACAGATTCCAATGCAGGCTGTCGATTCTTGTTTGCATCTGTAAGCGCAAGAAAAAATTAGATGGTTTAAGGCTGGCAGTTTTGAGTTATTAAGAACGGCTGGATTAGCCTGAGCCTCCCTGGGTCACTCCAAGGTAGCGGCTGGGGCTCCACATCTGGTTTTGGTTTGCACTCACCGACAAAGGAGTGTTGTGCATGCAGGGCCTTATTGTTAATAGTCTCTCCGTTCTTATGGGGACAAAGGGCTCCCTACTCCAAAGGTATAGAAATACTTTTAACTTCAATTTACAGATTAGGCAAAAATCTCCTAGGTTAAGGGTCATGTAAAGAGAGGCAGTTGAAAAATTTCTTTGTGGACTTCCCCATTTTCTGGCTATTAGAGGTATATATATATATATACATATATATGTATATATATAAAACAAGAGTTCCTTGTGTGCGAGCATTCCATACCACAGTGTCACATGGGAGAGAAGGAGTGTTTTCCAGTCTCTGTGAAAGCAGCTTTGAGTTCCATGGAACCAAGTATTTCAAACCCTGGCTCAGCCTGGGAGCTGAGGTTCAGGTGTCCTACCCAGCTGTCTGGAACCAGAGCCTTACTGCTTCCCAAACTTGTTAGTGTAGCCTTGAGATGGGCCCTGAGGTGGCAGACATCCACAGTAAGGGCTGCTTAGGAGCCGGATGGTCACTTGAGTTCAAGAGTTCTAGGCCAGCTGGACAGACTTGCTAAAGAAAAACAAAAGACGGTTTATCTTTCAGGAAACCTCCAGTTTGGTTAGACTCTTTCTTACAATTGCTAGGTTTCGTGAAATGGGGACCGGCTGTGTGTAGCTGAACACACTGCCTTTGCCCACAGTGAAGCCAGACTAATCATTAGATTCCTCCAGATGCCTCTAAGTGTAGTCCAGTTTTGTTTTTGTTTTTGCTTTTGTGTGTGTGTGTGTGTGTGTGTGTGTGTGTGTGTGTGGTGGAGCCCCCACAACACCGTGGAAACCTTAGAGGCCATGAGGGAAAGAGTCCCCAGTGTTTCAGAGAATAAAATGGCAGCCTTTTCTCCACATTGGAGTTCTTCTGTATACCAACACACAGGGTAATGGATCATCAGGCATCATTGCCTCTGTGGGCATGAGAGTTTCCCACTTCTCTTTGGGGAGGTAACTTGGTATCCATAGGAAGGATGTCCTGAAGATGAGCAACCAGCAAACCAGGTCCAGGAGAACTGCTGGCACTGGGTAAGGACTGAGGACATGAGGGTGTAGCCCTGGGGTACCAGCGTCATTGATGGATAGCTGTGGAGTGAGAGGAATTAATGACTGTCACGTCTCTCTCCTTCCTCTTGAGTTAAAATGCCTCTACGACTTTGACATATTTTCCCTCCAACTGATAGGTGAAGTTTCACTCTGTTTGTACAAGAACATTTCCCTTGCTTTCAGCACCTTCAGCACCTTCAGAGCAGCCTGGCCCAATGCTTAACATGTAGCTAATGCCAATAAAGATTGATAGACCTCTCATAGGAAGGCTCCTTCTGCTGCAACAGTCTTGTTACAAACGTCTTGTGGAAGCCAGACTTGGTCTCATAGTGTTCTAGGCATTTAAGGCTTCAATAAATCATTCAAGACTACAACTATCACTTCATATCACATCATAGGACTGATGCTGGAGAGGAAGTCTTCAACCCGTTGTCTTGCAGAAGGTTGTAGTCAACTGGCGTTTGGGGCTGGAGTCCTCTGGAAGCCTTCTTCACTTAGCTCTGGGGTCTGGTGTAAACTGTCATGCAGGGATAATGATAAGAACACCCACCCCATCTTTCCATAGTTGGCCTTTTTCTTTCAATGAAGGCTGAAGTTTATGAATGCTTGTTGCCAAGGAAACAGGCAGAGGTAGCTTTGGAAGTCTGATAACTGAACCTCTGTCAGAGACCTGAGGGGATGGGAGGGAGGCAGGTACCACTATTTAATGGAGCAAAATTGATGCCAGCTTTCAGAAGGGTTTGAGATGGACCATTTTAGGAAATGCAGTTGCCATGGTGATATGGTCAGTGCCTAGAAATGCAATGACTGCTCCATGTTCCTGGTCTATAAGGACATATGAAACCATCCCTGATAACAAATAGTGTAGCTGAGCATGCTTATGAAAGTAGGGTACCGTGCACATACGTGTGCCATGCATGTTACATGTCCACTTGCCGCTGGGTATGGTTTGGACACTGAGAAGGGGACCTCATGTGATAGAGAGTTGGAAGTCCTCAGAGTACATTAGAAAAAAAATCTTATTTCCAAATGCCTTAGTCAGAGTACTTGCTCAAAAAGCCCTCCTCTAGAGTGACCCAACATCTGGAGGTCTGCAACTGAACACCCCAGATGAAGACGGTTGGGGGACGATGGGGCAGGCAGCCTTTCCCTGTTTCTGGTGTATGTGTGTGTGTGTTTTGACTGTGTGCCTTGGTGGTCATACTTCTTCAGGCTGCTATGACACTCGGCTGTGGTGTCCAGGTCTTTTCCATCATGTGATGCTGTTCACACTCAGGAGCCCTGTGTGTTTCCCTGTCACAGTGACAGCAGCGAGAATGAAGCCCTGCCTTGGCTGCCCCACTCTAAGCAGAGAAAGCACCCCTGGGCTCTGCTGGCAGCTGGAGTCGGAAACATGCAGTAAGGATCATACCTGGGCCTCTTCGAAGCAGCTGGTCAGAGCCTGTCCACACTTACTCCACCCACAGCCTAGACCCAGGCAAACAACCCTCACCCGCTGACCTCACCAGCTCATGATATATAAGCTCATGTAGAAGCAGAAACAAAAATGCTCTGCTTATTTTAGGTACAAATGAAGACAGGGTAAGTCGCAGAGGTCCCCTCGTGTTTAGAGGACGCTGCTGAGAACCTCCTGTCTGGGCCGAGTGTCAGTGAGATTGTACATTAAAATTATTTTCAGGAAGACTAACATACATTTATAAAATTCTGTTTTGTTTTATGATTTGAAACAGGGTCTCGTAGAACTTGGGTTGACCCCAGACTTACTG
The DNA here is from genome assembly GCF_000001635.26 of Mus musculus. Lineage (NCBI taxonomy): Eukaryota > Metazoa > Chordata > Mammalia > Rodentia > Muridae > Mus > Mus musculus. The sequence goes on along the minus strand of NT_039634.4, from coordinate 1,338,734 downwards.
TATAGCTGAGGCTGACTTTAAATCTTTGCTTTTCTTGTCTCTGCCCCCTGAGTTCTGGGGTTATAGTGTGACCCACAATGTCTGGATTATGCTTAGTTTTAAGTTTTAAAATCTGTAGATAATATGCTGATTCAAAGTTTTTCTCTCTTATAGGTGATGAATATTGGGTTTCCTTGTTGGTGAATAAAACCAAGACAGCTTTGTGGGATAATAACAATTATTTCAGGAATTTCATGGCAAGCCCTAGGCAGACATAGTGTTTGCTCTTTTTGGGCATTTTAGAGGGTCATGTAGTGCCCTCTAGTGTCCAAGATCCCAGCAGTTTAAAGGGAAGCCCCTTCCCAAGACTCCAGCTTCTGAGGAGCTGATAGAAGTGCCCCTCCTGAGACAGTAGGTGACTACTTCTTGCAACTCTCCACATAGGACTGTTCTTATAACTATAAATGAAGGCTAGAATATTATCTACTAGGGACACACAATGTGTGAGAAATGCGGCGTTTTTTAAATCTTGGATTTTACTTGCCTATCAGAAAGGGGCTGGGAAGATGGCTCCGTTGATAAAGTGGATAAAAATGGCTCACAGGGGCATGATTTCCAGTCCCCAGCATTTAAACTAGAAGCCATCCATGGTAGTGTCTACTATGATGGGTGGTGGGCTGGGGGCAGAGTGGAGGATCCCTGGGGCTCATCCCGAAAACCCAGGCTATCTCTGGGGCCCAGGTTCACTGTGAGACCCTGTCGCAGAAGCCGATCATCACATGGGTCAGCTGGAAGAGAAACAGCCTACCTGGATTCCGGCTGCACATGGGGGCCTCACCTCTGCAGTGGGAAGTGATAGGGCACATGCAGAGAGGTAGCATGCAGCCTGGGAGTGACGGGGCAGCTGCTACGGTGACTCCAAACCTGGCCTCTGAGTCCCTTAAGTTTATGGGTTGCTTGGTGAGGTGTGAGAAAATGGGAATGAATTCATGGCAAATGTTAGCTTCATTTCTGATTCCGTTTGTGATAGACATGTATTAGCAAATGATAACCAAATTAACTTGACTCAGGTCAAGACAAAGCAAGGCCACCTCGGCTGTTTAAAGAAGGAAAGAGGAGGAGCTACCCTTGCACACGGGTGCCTCCAAATCTCCGTGGCGTGAGTTACATCATTGCACCATTGCTTACCATTAACATATTATCTTTATTTTTGTTATACAAATAATTTGGGTCTAAAAGTTTTGCTCATTTGTGTGTGGAAGTGGAGGTAGGAGAGCGTTTGGAGGCACGTGTGTGTACTTGTGGAAGTTGGAGGGCAACGTTGTGGATTCGATTCTCTTCTTCCCACCTTTACTTGGGTTCCTGAGGTGGGTACTCAGGCTGCCAGGGCGGCTCAGCAGGTGCCTGTTACTATCAGAGCATTTCCTTGGTCCTAAAGAAACAGTTTGCAGACCAGTTTATTACAGTTCAATAAATGATACCAAGTATCATAGAAGGGAGACAAATACACTTTTAAACGTCGTTTGAGGTTCTGGAAAGTGATAAAAACCCAAGTTAATCTCAACAGCCTAAGATAATGTTGTGGAATGGTGCTGACAATCGCAGTACTGTGATGAGAGTCTGAGGCCGAGGAGGGTGGAACTGTGCCACAGTCCCCACAAGTGTGGCCAAGGGCCTCTGCACATCTTCAGTGGTGTGTCCTTCGCAGAACAAGCCCCAAGGTGGCTAGCAGCAAAACAGGGTTTCTAAATAACACTTGTGCTCACACACACCTAGTCCTGTGTCCAAGATCCTTTGGTATAGAGGCATAGTCACCCAAGTGGTGGCGCACGCCTTTAATCCCAGCACTTGGGAGGCAGAGGCAGGCAGATTTCTGAGTTCGAGGCCAGCCTGGCTACAAAGTGAGCTCCAGGACAGCGAGGGCTACACAGAGAAACCCTGTCTCAAAAAAAAAAAAAAAACAAAAAAAACAAAAAAAACAAAAAACCAACAAACCAAACAACAACAACAAAAGTTGCTTCTAGCTAAACTATTGTGTCAGAATAAGTATATCTCTCTTAGTCTTTTTTAAAAAAAAAAAACACGAGTGGTTCTTGAACAGACTTAAGGTCTGTGACAATTGCATTACTATCCCGGGCACTCGGGGATGAGAATGGGCTGGGTTAGCACAACCGGAGAGCGCTCTGGATGCTGAGGAAGTCATGCGTGTTGGAATTGTTGCTTCATTGGAACCCACAGAGCTGAGCCGATGCCTGCCTCACAGTGAAGGAAATTGCAGCATGGGTGTTGAAAGTTGAGGATTGAGTGTGTGATAACAATTTCCTTGCTTTAAATTAGTTCAGATCAACCAAGAGGCTGAAGGCTGTATTAACCACTCCAAGAACGTGTTAAGCAATAGTTCCTTACATGGTAATTTGATTGTTTCTTAAGGACCTGCTGGAGGACATGGCAAACACAAGACACATTCAGAGGCACGTGCACACACATGCACACAGACATATATAACATATAAGCATATACATATGCATAGATACATTCATAGACACATGTACACCCATACACACAGGCATATATAATATATACATAGATACATTCATAGGCACACACTTATATACATACACATACACACAGAGATCTGGACATTCACACACATACACACACTCATGTACACAAAGACATATAGATACACATATACACACAACAGACATGTATATACAAAGACATATACATACACACAAATACATACACACACTCTTGCATACACACAGAGATATACAGATACACACAGACAGACATAGACACATAAAGACATACAATACAGGTACACACACTATACACACGCACACACACATTCAAATATACTCACACAGAGTTTTGCCCAGCAGGATAAAACCTAAGTATGGTGCACACTATAAATAGAATGAGTCTTTAGCCAGTGATGAATGGGAAACCGGGAAGCTGACAGCTTCTTAACACCCTGCTTGCCCTGATCTCAAGCAAACCCTCTCTGTGATGTAGATGGGAAAGTTCCACAGCGTCGTGGAGTTTTCCATTGTGGGGACAGGTCCAGATGGCTGATTCTTATCTCCAATCTCAGGCACGTCCCTGGCAAACATCCTTGGGACATCCTTCTTACAGGGTTCTTGTGAATAATCCAAACAGTATGCGTTTAAGATTCACGTGTCATCCAGGGAACAATGTACAACATTTCTTTTGGCCTTAAAAAGCCTGTATTTCTTTCATGGATGAGTTCCAGGTCTTGCAGGTGTGTGTGTGTGTGTGTGTGTGTGTGTGTGTGTGTGTGTGTGTGTGTGTGTGATTTGACTAGTGTGACATGGGCTTCCTGAAAGCTGAGTGGTGGGTCAGAGCCCAGTCATCCTGACTTTGTCAGTACCTACTGAAATTTCTGGTGTGAGAAATTTGTGTTATTAATACCAGCAGGATGAACTGTCAGGCCCATGGACACCACAACACAGAGGAGTGTCTTCTGCAGTTTTTTTTTTAACTAAAATTAGATTTCTATAAAAGAGTGATTTTGTGTTTGTGTAGAAATTTAAAAATACATACTTCAGTGTGTGTGTGTGTGTGTGTGTGTGTGAGAGAGAGAGAGAGAGAGAGAGAGAGAAAGAGAGCACGTGTAAGGTGTACAGGTGCCCCAGGAGGCCAAAAGATGTCAAATCCCTTGAACTGGAGTTAGATGCAGTTGTGAGCCACCTGCCATGGGTGCTTGGAACCAAATTCAATCTTCTGCAAGAGCAGCAATACTCTCAACCACCGAGCCATCTCTCCAGCCCTGACGGGACCAGGTTATAAGTGCGCAGAGTCTGGCAGCCAGAAGCATGTGTTGCATGTCTACCTGCGTTTCTAGGTATTTGCAAAACAGTATTTGCATATTACTTACCCATGTTAATAGAAACATGTAACATGCGTAGCACTGCAAGTGTCTTGAAAATATAAATGAGACGAGGATTCTCTGTGTTGGCATTGTGAGGTGGCATAGCTTGTCTCAGTATCTGTTTTCATTCTTTGCCTTTAAAACAAAAGGCATCTGCGAACATTTTACATGGTGGTTTTTAGCTTACCAGGCAGCAGTCTTCCGTATCAGTAGGTATTCCTACCCTACCCAGTTTCCCTACAGTGTTGGTGTGTGCATGCGTACACACACACACACACACACACACACACACACACACAGAGAGACACACGTGGGTGGCAGTGCCCTTCTCTGTTGCTCTGTTTATTATTCCCTTGAGATGGAGTTTCTCAGTGAACCCCGGGCGCACTGTTTTTCTGTGAGCTACAGGAAATCCTCAGTCTGGATTTGTAGGTGGGCATGGTCATCCCTGGTTCCTTCTGTGGATCAGAACTCAGGTCCTCATGCTGGAACAGAGGGTGCTGTACCATCTCCCCTATCCCATTTCTTCCTCCTCCTCCTCCTCCTCCTCCTCCTCCCCCCCTCCTTCTTTGATGGTCACGGATATTTCATTTTATTGATGCTTGGTGCAGGGATAATTAATACGGAAGCATGACTGTGCTGTTTCGTCGTTACTGGGTGTTCCACTATTCTTTCCACTGTGGTCCTGTTTCGTTTGCAGAGTTCTGCTGCCCTTGGCCCGGTGTGCCCAACCACATGATGTATATAGTTAATGAGAAAATGAGGGTGCTACCATCAGAGAATCAGACATGACTTGGGGGATACGTGAATGGTGGTGTGTTTTTGTTATTTATGATACATTTGTGAAGTTTTGTATTTTACACGATTTCCTGTTTGCTTTGGAGGGAGCTATACACAGGCTCATCAAAGGGAGCAGGCTTTGCGAGTGATGAACTCGGGGTGGAGAACTGGACGACGGACTATGTGTTCCTCCAGCATTATTGCTCCGTGTGGCCACTGTGGATAAGAAAGGACCTAGCTCTGCCAGACACTGGGCGATGCCCAGTAGCTGCCAGATTGCTCCCTAACTAGATCTGTCCAGTGAGAGTCTCTGTTAAAGTAACATTTGGGGGGAAGCTAGTTCTCAGGTGCTGTGTGACTGGATGCCAAAACCACTTGGGAGCACAGACTTGGGGCCAGGGAAAGATAAAGTGAGCTCCCCCACCTCTACTCCCCAGGGTAAGGTTTGGGAAGTGGCATGGGGTGTTGTAATTCATAGGAGCGCTTTATGCTACCAATAGTCAGTTGACATTTATGGGAAGAGCCCTTGCATTCAGTCATCTGGGGAAGCCAGCCTGAGTGCTTGTTCTAATGGCATCAGAAATTACTCTGTTTAAAGGTAAAAAATTGGCTAAGCATTTTGTCATTTGAAACCAGGGATTTTTTTTTTAAATAGGGGAGTTGCCATTTTAGAATCCCGTGGCAAATTTTATACCTCTGATCCCCAAATTATTATGCTAGCTGATCATGGTTCAGACTTTTGTTTAAGATCAAAATTAGGCACAATGAGAGGTATGGCTAGAGTCTTTAGAAAATAGAGCAAATAATTATAGTGTCTGGTTTCTTTTTATAATTACTCAAGCAAATAATCTAGTCTGTAATAAGAGAGTATTTTATCCAATCATAAATGAATGTGTATAAATATTGGAGGGCTGGGCACTTGGTGAAGAAGCCAGAAATCTTAAGTGTGTAAGTGTGTCTCTCTGTCTTGTAACTGACCTGACAGTTTGATTTGGCCTAGACAGGCACGATGGAATTCTGGGCAGATCACAGCGGGTTTTAAAACTCCATAAAGAGGGAGTTACCACCGCCACAGGACACAGCAGAATCCCGGTGGGTCCGTGGCTATTTTATTGCAAAGAAGTCTGCCTTTTAAAATCCCACACCTGGTAAATCCACACAGTGGATCCTGTTACGTTTCAGGATCAGCAGTTAACATTTCAGATGGATCTACTCTTAGGAGAGAAGAAAACAAAACCAAGAACACAGCGAGGTGCTCTGCTCCGAGCTTTGGTTACTTTGTTTTATTTCTCAGGGCTTGTAGGAAGCTGCTGGGATAAACAACTCAGAACTTTGAAAATTTTAGGGGAAACATAGTTTTAATCAGCCTGACATCTTGTTCATTGTTCAGAGATAAAAAGGAGCCTGGAATCAACATGCTCTCAAAGGCGCTGAGAACCAACCCATCAGCCTCCCATCAGAACTGGGAATTAGAGTTCTTATGTATTTTTCTTTCTTGCCTTTTAACATCCCTCTCCTGGTTCCCACCTCCTCCTCCTCCTCACCCTGATCCTTTCCTCCTCATCTCCCCACCCCCATTTTTTGAACTGCTGGGATTTGAACCCATAGCCCCTGACTATGCTAGGCAGGTGGCAGGAGGGGGTCGTCAGAACCCACCCCAGCACCTCCACCTGCTTTTCCTCTCTTTCTCCTCTTTTGTGTATTGTAACTTAAGGGGTGGAGGTGGACCAGGGGCAAATAAGAGAAAGGAGCTGGTGTGTGGCAGAGCTGGCCCAAAGTCTGAATGAGTTCAGTTCACTGCCTGTCTACCCAGTAACCAAGAATTGTCCATGACTCAGGCTCTGGTCCATTGTGCTGCTTGGGTCCCCATGAGACCAAGTGACGGGTCCAACTTTCATGTGGTTCAATTCAAAGCAAACTGTTGTTTCTTCCACAGACCAAGTAATTTCCTGAAAATGAGTAATTAAAGGCCTGAAATCCTGTAAAGGAATGTTAAGGGCTGTGTCAATTCAGCATCCTTCAGGGGAAAGCCGAGCTATGGCACTGAACCTGAAGCTTGGCTTCTATGCATTTATGAGAACTTCTCCCGGCCTCTTCTCTTAAGCTCAGAGTTCTGTTGGAATCCATGGTCCACAACACGGGTGTCAGAGGGATGTATGTTCTAGAATGTAGAATCTAGTTATTTGGTGTGTGTGTGTGTGTGTGTGTGTGTGTGTGTGTGTGTGTGTGTGTGTGCACTCATGAACACATATAACCATATGTAGTATGTATATGTATACCTGTATATAGGCATATATGTTGGTTCAGGTGAACATGCATGTGAAGGCCCCCAGTCAACCCTGGATGTTATTCCTCAAATGTTTACCTGGGACCAGCTGATTGGCATATGCTGACCAGCTAATGAGCTCCAGATATCTGCTTTGTCTCTGACTCCCCAGGGTTAGAGTTGAAGGTATGTGCACGACTCCCAGCTTTTGTCTGTGGGCTCTGGGGATGGTACTCAAGGAGCCATGCTTGCATAGTTGACACTTTACAGACTGAGCCATCTCCCCAGCCCCTTTAATGAGCATTTGAAAACAAGATCTTGATTTGATTTTTCTTTTTCTTTAGTTTTCTTGGTTACCTCGATTCAAATTGGCCATACAGCCATAGGTACTAGGTCCTAGTTAGCTTCAGCTCTCTGTGCTGGCTGGTGGCGTTCCTGGGGAGGGGGCGATGTAAAGGACAGGCACCCAAGCACCCTCCCATGTGCAGCCATGCAGAGCCCCATCCCATCTGTATCCTGCTTTGCTCTGGTGCAGCCTGTCACCCAGAGTCACGCAGGTCACACCTGCTGTGACAGCCCCGGCCTCAGCCAATTGATGCCTTTTTTTTTTTTTTAATTAAAAAACTTCTCCTGGCTGCATATCATCAAGAAAAACAACATTGTTTTCAGGGTCTCTTATCTCTCCACTCCCAAATATCCTGTTTCTTCGGGCTGGGCAGCCAGGACCAATAGAAACCTCTTCCTGCCATTGGCTGACTTCATTTCCCAGACTTAGCACAATCTCATCCGCTCTAAACAACCTCATCAAAACTACTTTCTGGTCAGAGAGAAGCAATAATTATTATTAACATTTATTAACGATCAATAAACTTGATTGCATTATGGCCAGCACTATTAAGGTAAGGAGAGGGTTCCTCTACATTTGACAAAATCTTGTTTTTCTTGCGCTGGGCTTCCTTTATCAAGGCAGATAAGTTAGGGTTGGGCAACACCCCCCACACCACAATAGAGGACAACAAGATTTCCTTTGCGCTGCCTAGTAAATTTCCTTTTTCCTACTCAGACCATCCGCAAGGCTTAAAAACTTCAAACTCAGAAAAAAATTGGGGTTCCTAAATTCACTGTTGAGCGCCGTGGATTTACTTCAGTGAAGGCTTTTTGGAGCACTTCTGAATTTTCAGCTTCTTTACCTGTTCCTAACGGTGTCTGGATGTGGGTTCGATACGAGGCATTAACCACAGAGGTTGGAGGGCAGGGTCAGAGAGATGGTCTTGTCAATGGTGAACATTTGGATACGCATCGGGGACTCCAAACCACCAGGCATGCCAGCATGTCCCTGTGGAAGTGAGGAGACACTCAGTGGCTGTTGGTAACAGGATGGACGAATGTTGGCTTGAATTGTGGGGACCTCCATGCCGAGAGGAATCGGGCGCCTCAAAACTCGAATGGTGGTAATTGGGTGTGTTGGTTAATGTGTCTATCACAAATAAAACACCTGTCTTTCTGTGTACTGCAAGCTTTCTTCCCAGTGTTGCGTGGTTCGTGGGGACTGTAAAGCAGTGGTCTGTTGGTCTCTTTTCTGCTGCAGGTGGGTCTATGTGTTTTCTTGTACATGTTTCGAGAAGAAAGCTTACTGGTAAAGTTTAGTGTCGAGACAAAGCCGCACGGGTCACCGGTTGAAAACTAAACGCAGCCTGGTCGATACAAACAGCTGATACCGATACAGAAATCTGTGGAATTAGTTGTACGGGGAGATGGTGGGTCTGTTAAACTACATTCCAGGCCACCGGGCTTTGGTGACATTCGTAGGAATGAGGAAAGCCAGCAGTCTGTATAGACAAAGGAAGCCAAAGAGTGTGTTTATTCGTTGTGTCTTTAATTTTGTGGCACAGAGATGGCAAGTGACCTATTGTCCAGTAAGGGTTCTGCTTAGCCTGAAAACTCATGAGTATTGGGGTTTGCCCATAATAAAGACGAGGCTAGAAGGTTAGAAACCTTCGCCAGCTGATTATATGTACCGTGGAAACTGTGTTTCAGAGGTCCATGCAGTTTTCAGGTCTCAGGCTGTATCCTGTAATCCAGTAAGGCTCACACCAAAGGCTGCCGTCTGAGAGTTTTCTTTCCCTGGACCCAAGGAGTAGGGCCAGCTGCAATATGGTGACCTAGAGGGGATTTTAGCATTGTGTCTGATAGACTCTAATTTCGGATAAATGAGTAGAAACGACTTATTTTTACAACACCAAATGCTGCTTTTGGGGTTCTGCTCTAGACTCTTTAATTCTATCTATATTTCAGAACAATTAGAATATTCTGTGTAAATCTTAGATAGCTTGAGTAGAAGCTTATTCGGGTTCATCAAACTCCACAAATCAATGCTTTAAAGGGCATGGAAAGAAGAGATTGCCCTGCAGAAGGTGGAATGTGTTTGGACAACTCTCCAACGCATTACACTGTTTCGTTTAAGACCCATGTGTGTGAAGAAGTCACCTTTGAAGTCAGATTGCATTTTTATCTTTTGAATACATTTGGGGACAATTACTTGCTCTTTTTAGGACTCTGTTAATGTGTGAATTCTGTGTCACATGTGTGTAGTGTGTCTCTCCCTACAATAGAAATGACTTCCAGTGAATTCTTTAATGTCCCTTGTTAAAGCTGTCTCTCTTGAGTGGTGAATGACTTGAAGATCAGCTTTCTGTGAGCTTTCCTGGATCAAGTAGTAAGATGATTTTATGGCTTTGTTTGTGACATGGGAAAAGAAGTCTTGAGTCTGTTGGCTGCAATTTTAATTACTCTGGGACAAACCTCAAATTAGCACAGGGCAGTGTCCTCTGAAGTCATGAGACAGTCCCCATAGGGGGATTTTTGGATTGGAAATAAGCTTGGAGTTTTGGGTGTTTCAGTAAATAAATCAATGAGTTCTTTGACTTGCAGACACTCTGGGCTGGTGAAGCTGGCACATCATCACCTCTGTGTGGGATTCCTTTCCTTTAGCCACTCTGCCTAAAGCCCTGTGAGGCACGTTTCTGGTACTCTTGCCTTGCTTTGGCAATTTGAGGTAGAGAGAACATGGCGTTTCATTCGGGAGAGGTAAAGGCATTTTTAGGAAATAGTATTTCTCTCTGCGAAGTCATGGGTTTCAGGATGAGACTGAGGGTTCTAATAAACCAGGACAGCAGCCGAGCCAACATCTGTCTGAGCGCGTTGGGAAGATGGCCGTGAGGACTTCATAGTGCAATACTGAGAGATGCATAACCCTGGAGCCTGTTGCTCCCCACATAACCTTATGAGTTAGGTGTTCGATTCAGCCTTCCAAGGATTTTTCTGAACTTGTTTGTGGTGACATTTGCCTTTTGGGCAGCCCAAGGAATCCTAGGTCTGTACATAGCATCCTGCTTTAAAAAGCATTGGTGGAGGGGAATGGAATAGAGTTATGGTAGAAACAGTCTTATCCTGAACAGTTTAGGAGGCGGTGAAGCCTAGGTTGCAAGCCTTAATGGCCATCATTGGGAAGAGAGGCCCCTTGGTCTTGCAAACTTTATATGCCCCAGTACAGGGGAATGCCAGGGCCAAGAAATGGGAGTGGGTGGGTAGGGGAGTAGGATGGGGCGGGGGGAGAGTATAGGGAACTTTCGGGATAGCATTTGAAATGTAAATAAAGAAAATATCTAACAAAAAAATAAAGTTGAATCTTGTATGCATGCATGTGTATGTGTGTATCTGTAGATTTGTGTGTTTGCACATGTGTGTATGGATTGGTGATATGTGTCTGTAGGTTTGTGGTGTGTGTGTGTGTACGTGGAAGGGCATGGAGGGAACGTGTTTAAACAGCAGCTTGGGTGGAAGCAGTTCAGGAATCAGACAGGATATAGAAATTTCCTAAGGTGCCTAGGCGAGCAGGCTCTGAACAGTTGGAAAGTTCCTAAGGAGGCCCACAGCCCTCTGAGCTGAGGATGGTGAGGGACAGGTCAACTCTGCATGGGCTTTTCATGGATGTGGTTACAGAACTTAGCTAAAGCTGTGCTTGCTGCAGCCGTTTTCCTCGTCTACCTTCCGGCATCCGGGGACTAGACATGGCCTCCCTCGTTCTGCGTTGTGGGGGATTCTGTGACACTGGAAGAAACTCCAGGTGCTGGGTGTTGTTGTTCTTGGTAACTGCCACATCCCAGAGCACAGGGCAGCCCTCCCCTTCTGTTCTAGCCCAAGTTCATTGAAAAGACAGCTTCTCGCTATAACTTTTCTGTGTGCATTTAGGGTATTTAGGGTCACTCTGAGATCCAAGCTGTCTTCTATGATACAGCAGTTATAGCTGCACATGGATGAATCTCAATCTCTCTCTCTCTCTCTCTCTCTCTCTGTGTGTGTGTGTGTGTGTGTGTGTGTGTGTGTGTGTGTGTGTGTGAATGCACAAGCACCTATGCCCACCAGCATCCTGACTCGTGGCCCCAGCAAGCAGAATCGAAAGTGGTTGACTCTCTGGGTGTCATTTAACCCACAGGAGGACTCCCACTCTCTGAGAAATGTTCTAGAACAAAATGATTTTTTCATTATCTGTATCTCCTTTATTTCATTATTATTTTTCCTTCTGAAAAACAGACCTTGATATTTAAAAACATATTCCCAAGCGTGCACACACACACATTCGCGCCAGTGTTTCTTAGAAAAGGATACATAGAAAATACAATAAAACCGGAAAAGCAACTATTCCTCATGCCTTAAGGACAATGTTACTTATGTGAGTTTCCTGCAGCTGAGAGGCATTGATTTAGCCACTAGTGTTCATAAGACTCTGTGGAGATCCACGGGAGTCTCTGAAATGTGTAGTCTCAGAAATTTGCAAATGGTATTGACAGTGTGTGGTGTCAACCACTGTGGCCAGTCTGGTCCAGTTGCTACAGAAACGTCAGCTATGGTAAGATGAAGGGCATTGCTTCCTGCCCTGTCTGGGAACACCATCAGATCACTCCAGAGGCCATATCTTATGTTATATGGGCACATACACCTTGCATTTAAGTGCTCAGCTGTTTGGTGACTCTGTGTGACCCCATCTTTCTCACCATCAGTGTGGCAACCCAGCCTCATGCTGTCGTGAGCTATCTGTAGAGCCTATAGCAGACAAGCAGTAAGTGACAGATGCTGTGCTTGGGACTCATGTCTTTGTCATCCTTTGTGATGAACTGCCGTGCTTTCTGATGCCACTCTTTGTCCTCTACGTATTTCTTCAGGAGGAAAGCCCCCAGCCACAGACTCTGCCTGGATGTTTTCACAGACAGAGTGAACAGTGGGGTCACTTCCAGAAGTCATAACACAGCCTCCAAGCCTGTGGCAGAATATCCTGGGCTAGGGGGACGGTGGGAGCTGGTGATTAGCGTCCTCTTGCAGTAGGTGAAGGTAGAGTGCTTTGGCTGCTCAGGTGACATGGTTAGCCTGTCGCTTCCTCTATTCAGAGACCCAGGACTACATTTAGTGACCCCAAGAGACTTGAATGATGTATCACTCCTTGGTAGCATAATAAGAAGGGTCCTGGGGTCCTTCACTGTCTAGAGTTCTCCATGAACATTTGTGTGTGTGGGGGGGGGCATAATTTTGCTTTGTACAATTTACAGATGTAGAATGAAAGGCATTTTCATTCTAAGGAGAACACAGAGATGTTATAATCTAGATTCTCCACATCCCAGCAGGCCACCCAGGCTGCTGACCTGTGGTGTGATCTTTCTGATTGTATGTGCCTCTTTGTTCTTCTATACAGCTAACTGTTCTGTTTTTGTTTTTGTTGTTGTTGTTGTTGTTGATACTAATTCATACACATTTCACCACCACATCACTTTAAGTTTTTAATAAGCATGATTTTGTGAATTTTGTATTCTATATAAAATAGATATCATTTACAGCTGATGTTGTGTCATGGGAAGTTCCCTCCCTTCATACTCTCATAGCGGCACTGCTATGCATCCTCTACCTGTTTTTTTGTTTTTTGTTTTTTAAAGAGTGTATTTTTGCTTAAAACAGAAACTCTGGGGCCGCCTGTAATTAATGTGTACCTTTAAAATCTTTGCCAAATTTAGAGATTTGGCCCATTTCATAGACTTTCGCTAGAGGCCCTGATTTGCCCACAGCTTCTCGGATATTTGATGTCACCGTTGTCACGGTTGGAGAAGCATGGAAGGTCCTTCTCTTCATTTGATCTGAATTGGTTTCAGCATCTTGTACCTTTTCGTATGACCCTGTCTCTGTTTACAGGGTGATCTGTACTTTTCCCTTTTATGCTTACCCACTGTTTGACCCAGTATGTTTCCCCGTGTGTGTCTCCATGGACCCTGACTGGAGCTGGAGGTGAGCTGCATCTCCCTTTGTCGCTCACACTTCCTTCTGTTTCAGTTCCCCTCTCTCCTGCTTGCCCTGGTTTGTTTGTGTCTATATTCTTAGGAAGCCGCAGGGCTTTGTTCTTAGTAATAACATACACACTTTAGCTTTGTCAGTAGGGGCTGGCAAACTGCAGGGGCCGACAAGTACCAAAACAATGCATATTAACTTAAATTCCTTATACAAAGGAGGTAAGAGGTCAAAATAATGTAGTCATCGTAAAGTCCCATTTCTTTCCTGATCCTACTGAAATAAGATGAATTAAATAGACTTCGTGCTTAAGGGCACACAAGATGGTTTAAAACATGTAGCTCTAAGGACGTTGAGTTTGGGATCCTGTTTGACACCATGACACCCTGAGCCACCTGGCAGGCCTTGCGCTAAATAAACAGGCACAACAACTCAGATGCTCAGAGCAACCGGGCTCTGGAAGCATGGAGAAAAAGCAGGTTTCTCCCTGTCCTTGGGGCTTCTGTCTCACTGTCCTCGGAGGTCTCCTTATGCGGGTTGTGTCCTGTATCTGCAGCGCTGTTTCTCTGCAGAGGACAATGGTGTACTGAATGGTCTGGAACACATTAAGACTCTGGGTAGTGAGAGTTCTTGTAATCATCTACTCTGTCATCTGTTCTTATGTGAAAAAAAAATCCAGCAAACAGCCATCCCGTCACAAGAAGTAGCTAGACGGTGAACTGCTGGAAATCTTGACGGTGACATCTTGCCTCCTCTTGTGTTTGCTTGGCGACAGGGATTGCTTTTGGTGGTTGTTTTAACTTTTTTGAGTTTTAGACATGGTCTTACTCTGTACCTCAGGATGGCCTAGAACTCAAGGCAATCCTCCTGCCTCAGCCTCCCCATGGTCACAATTATAGGTGTGAACCACATTGCTGGCTTAAGAATATCTACATAATATGATTATTTCCTGAGGTACTGGGTATGGAACCCAGAGTTTCATGCATGCTAGGCAAGCGCTCTACTACTCGGCTCCACGCTGTCCTAAGAATTCTTTCCTTATTTGGCTGTATCCAAGGGGTAGAGGTTCCTGATTCCAGTCTGTTGGTGACTGGCTTACATGTCTTCAGCTCAAGTATGAACTTCCTTGATCTGCCTCAGGCGTCAGTAATGAAAACTCAGGTCAGGGGTTTCCGCCTGGCCCCGTGTCGTCTTTCGGCAGGGTGTTGTGGAACTCAGCCCTGGGAGGAACAGGTGCCATGCTGTTGTGTGCAGATAAGTGCTGAGAGTTTCAGAAAAGAAATGCCAAAGCCAAGTAAAATTATTTATGCTTTAAAGTGCCACATCAGAATCCAACTATAACATCAACATCAGCACTATTACTTCAAACACTTAGTAGAAACAATGCGTGCTTAGTTCTGGAAAATGTGATAGGGGACATCAAGCAGAGATGCTATGGGCTTGGCTGGCTGGCACACACTCAAGTGTGTATGTGTGCGTGTGTGTATGTGCATATGTGTGAGTATGTGTGTGTGTACAGATGTGTACATATGTATATGTGTGTGTGCCTGTGTCCATGTGTGTGCATGTATGTGTGTGTGTGCATGTGTGGGGCGTATGCATATGTGTGTGCATGCCTGTGTGAGTCTATATATACCCATGTGCACATATATGTTCTGACCAGAGGTCCAGTGCTGTCTGTCTCCTCATTTATACTAATTCAGCTAAACTGACTGGCCAGTGAGCCCCCAAATCCTTCTGTCTTCTGCGCTCCACTGCTGGGCTCACAGAAGTACCTCCCACAGGATTCTAGATCTACACCGGTGCTGGGGAATCTAAGGTCCGGTCTGCTACACCGGTGCTGGGGAATCTAAGGTCCGGTCTGCGTGCTGGGATAGCAGGAACTTCATGCACTAAACCCTCTGTCACCTCAGCCCTGAACAATCTTACTTTTAAAGCACCCCTGTTTATGATTTACCACTTCTTTGGCTGTCTTTAATTGAAGTATTGCAAATAGCACACCGGGCCTTTTTCATTTTCTTTCTACTGTTTAATAAGCACTATCATGGGTTCAACTCTGAAGAGAGCCCCTCACACTTCCACAAAAATATCCAAGTCAATTAACTCAATCTCTGTTCATTTTGTATCCTACTGAGCTTTATTTTTAAATGATATATTTAGTCTTGGACAGCTTTGTATATTTATACAGTTTATATTATGCATAGTCATATACCATTTCCTCCCTATACCTGCCCCCCCAGTACCCTCATCCCATCTCTCTCCCAACTTTATGTCTTTGTTGTTGTAAGTATCCACACGTCCAGTTAATACGGGCCATGCGCAAGAAATTCTTGAAACAGTGTTTCAGAATTTGTCAACATGGCGAGTTCATGTCTCAATTTGAGGCATGTTTCTTAAGATATTGCTTTAAGAACATGTGGTTTCACATTGCGTGGCTCTCCTGGGAGGTCCTGTGTGTTTGAATAGCAGCCATCAATAACAGGGACACCACAGCCCACAATTATCTGTAGCAGCAAGGCACTTGATACTTTATTTCTTTTCTCCATCATTGTGCTATACTTTGTGAGGAAGGATTGGTTTTATCATTCCTACAGGGGACGGCAGGCACAGATGCAGTCACAGAGGGGTGATGGGAGAGGCGGTGGCCAGATCCTCAGCCTGCCACAGTGGGACCTCAGTAGGAAATTGGCCTCTCCTGGACTTTGTTCTGGTAGGAGTGGAGCTGGAATCAGAGCTCTGGTCCTCTTTGGGTTTTGGTAGATTGTTGATTTCGGGACTCACAAAAGGGATCATGGCAGTGCTTCAGACAGTGGAGACTGTCTGTGTGCCTAGCCAGAGAGCTCTCAGCAGGGATTTAAACTGTGGACCTGGACAAGTCAGAGCCTTTCTCACCTGGGAAAACCCTCACTCCCACTTGTGTTACTGTAGAGTGGAAGGGCACAGGAGCTCAGAACTCCCAGAGACATACAAACTCAGTGAGTGGAAGCCATTTATACCCATGTCCAGGCCAGCTTCCTGTCCTATCATATTTTTTCGTTGTCAGCACCAGTTTCTGAGTTCAGCTTTTCAATATCCAAGGAGCTCCTTTGACCCTTTTCTTTGAGGCACTCTCCTCTCTCTGTTAAGAGATAAAAGCTCTGACAGAAACAGTTGTTCCCAGTACTGGGTGCTAGAGGTGACCTGCCCCAGTCCTGGGGAAATGGCCGATGCTGCCTTTGCCTGTTCTGACCCTTTTCAGGGCAGGCCTGCTTTCCTTCCTCCCTCTCCCTCTCCCTCTCTCCCTCCCCCATTCACCTTTCCCTCCCTCTCCCTCTTCCCCCTCCCTTCCCCTCTTCTCCCCTTCCCTTTCCTATCCCCTCTTCTTCCCTTCCCTTTCACTCTTCGTGCTCTCTCCCCCTCCCCTCCCTTCCCCTCCCTTCCCCTCCCCTCCCCTCCCTTCCCCCCCTCCCCTCCCCTCCCCCTCCCCTCCCCTCCCCCCTCCCCACCCTTTGCTCTTTCTCTTTCTCTTTCTCATTGGCATCACTATGAACCCTATAGGGGCTTTTATTAAAGACAGAAAAATGAACACCAGAGTAGTAGAGGACCCTGAGTGTTCACTAGTGGAGGGTCCTTGTTGGGTCTGGTCCTCCTTATCACCCTCATCCAGGGAACTCGGATGGAACAGGTTTTCGAATTCTCAGTGTTAAAAGGCAGAGAGATGATGTCTCAGAAGAGTTGGCCTGGGCCTCATGCAGAAGTCATCAGCACCCGGCACGGTTTCTCTTCATCTTGTGTGGATGCTTAGAACTAAAAATATATTTAAAAAATTAAAAAAGAAACAATGCCTTGAGGTCAAATACAAAGGACTCTCAGAGTCATGTGACTCTAAGGAGTTATTCTCACCACCTTGAATTAGCACAGATAGTTGTGTAGGCTTGACTCTATTTAGGGCAAAGGGGATGAACTGTGAAGGTTCTAAAAAAGGAATAAAATCCACGTTCCTAGCGCCACCTTCCAGCTGTAGAAGCCCTGTCTTGTCTTCTTCAGGTCTCTGAGAGGAATCAACCAGTCCAACACCAGTCCTGCATCTGCCTCTCTGGACTGGCTTGCTTTTGAAGCAGAAGCCCATGGCTACCGGTTCTTACAGTCAGTGGTTATGAGAGAGAGAGAGCCACATAGATTTTTTTTAAGCCCTGTTCTTTGGCAAGGGAAGACATCTTTTTTTAGACCCTGTGTTTACTGCTTTGGTAAACAGCAGAACGCTGCTCCAGCAGTTACCTTGAGGATAAACGGTTTGTAGACAGACACTTCCTATACTTGCTTCCTGTCCTGATAGCCAGGCCAACCAGAGGCACGGGTGGCAGGAAGCACTCCTTGTGGAAGCTTCCTGCCAGTGCAAGCTCTTCTTTATTCCTTGTGTCTCTTCCAGTGAGATCAAGACCAGCTCCGGATTTTCACGGGGTGTGGGGTGTGGGGTGGGGGTGGGGGCGTGTGGGGTGGATTCTGTGTTTTGTAACAGGTGAAGAGATGAGGCTTTACAGTGGTGACTTTATTGTCTGTTCCTCAATCTTGGTGTTATCTCATACACAGACAGGCCAGCGCTTCGTCCTGGGGGGTGGGGTAGGTCTCACCAACCTTTTTGAGTCACAGAAAGAGATTTATGGCCCTAAGTTTTCCCCAAGGTTAGATGAACATGGCATCTAGTGTTGTTTCCTTTAAAGCAACTGTAGAGCTAGCTCTCTTTAGTTGGGGCCTAAATCACCAGATCTGGATACAAAGCCTGTTAGCTCACGGGTTGTTCTCCGTGCCCAGGGAGTGAATTGTTTAGGCCCCTTGAAGCCAAACAAATAAGACCAAGAAGCACAAACACTGAACAATAGGGAGTCATCCATTACCATCTACAGGATATGTCCTCAGCAGCTGGCCCTTTGTAGGGGGAAAAATGTTTCAAGTCAACAAACAGTAACACTGGACAATAAACTAAACACAATAAATAGCACCCAGGAGCCTCCGGCTCTAGTCCTGGCAAAGCCCCAGAGAATGGTGTTCCACAGGCCCAAAACAGGGAGTCTGCTGCTCCTGAAGCCTCCTGCAGAAGTCAGGACTTACTATACTCTAAGCAGCCCCACCCCCTGCTGGCCCTCGATGCTGGCCCTCGCTGCTGGCCCCCATCACTGCTGACCCCCTCACACAAAGCAAGTGTCTCCTGTGAGGTTTGTAACACAGTGACAAAGACACCAGTATCGGATAGGGAAGTCTACTGGTCCTGTAGACACAGGGTCCATAAGAGATGGTGACTGCCGGTGGGAGCAGAGACTAGCGTTCACTCTGGAACTGTTAGATGCAGATAGATGAAGGAAACAGTGTTGCATGTGGGTGCTTACTGACATGATTGTATCCCACAATAATTTCTATCTACACAGCCCCTCGCTATACATATTTTGTGTTTGAAGTGAAAGAGAGTTGAAATGGCCCCAAGAGAGAGTTCACCCAAGCCCCTCTCCTGACTCCCTCTTTAAAGCTGATTGCCAATCCTGTTGGGGGCCTTGCAGTGTAGAATCTCAGCATCCTAAGTGGAGACAAAGTGTCTTCCTTGTCAGGGTACTTTACCCTGTAGTGGAACTCTACCAGTCTCCCGGAATCATTGCCTACACATTTTGCCTACAGGGTTGCAAGGTGGCCTCTCTGACCCTCAGCGCCTGGGTGGTTTTCAGGACACTGTGAGTCATGGCTGCGTCATTTGGGGGGTGGGGCCAGAGAGCAGACATGTGAGGATGTAGATCTTACCTACTGGGGTCACCTTGCAAGACCAAGTTGGTCTATCCAAGTATCATTTTGGTCTTGGTTTATTTCTCTTGCCTGGACTGATGAAGACTGATGAATAATATCGATGAACCAACAACAATAAAAACTTACTTATCTTTTTTACATTTCCAAACAATTATTATAGAGGTTTGGAAAATTAAAATTCAGTAAAGGAAATCAAACTACCTTATATCACACCACCAAGGGCCTGCTGGTGTTTGAGTCTTTCCTAATGTCGTACACTTCTTTCATTTTCCACATTTGCAGATATAACATTTAGAAAGGAAACTCACTTTTAAAATGTGATTTACTGCTCACTTCCTGTTCCTTTAGAAATGCAGGCCCTATGTTGCTTTTCTTCTTTCTTCCTTTCTTTTTGTCCTTTCAGGACTGGGAATTGAACCCAGGACATAGTACATGGGAGGCAAACTCTCTGTATAATGATTTTTTATCCACTCTCTGAAGCTTGTTTCTCTGTCTTGCCTTCCTGTGACTGTTTGAAAAGTGTGAAGCACACATAGCACACATGAGCTCTGAGCAGCAGGGAACATAGATGGGCAAGGGTGAGCTCTCTGGGTACTCAGTTCAGTCTCTGTGTTTTGAAACTTTTAAAATTATTTTAAAATAAAAATAATTTAAAAATAAATAAAATTTATTTTTATTATCTTTTTTCAAAAGTGTGTGTGTGTGTGTGTGTGTGTGCGCGCGCGCATGCGCATAAGTACAGGTGCCTGCAGAGGCCAGAGCTGTCAGATCACTTAAAGCTGGAGTTACAGACCGGTGTAAACCATGTAAATCACAGTTAGAACTGGGCATGGATCCTCTGCAGGAGCAGGGTTCCCACTGTCAGGCACGAGCCATCTTTTCAACCCAGTCTCTTTAATTTTGAGACAGGGTCTTGGTGTGTAGCTCAGGTTAGCCTTGAATTAGTGACCTTCTGCCATTCCCAAACTGTTTGGATCATGTCCCATCATAGTCAGCTTTATGTTTATTTTAAAAACTTATATGCTGTCTACTTTTCTGAGATAAATCGATTGTCTTTCCCAGTTGTAACTGATTCTTGTGTTTGTCCTTGAACACCATGCACTTTGGCCCTTTAGAGTTTTGTATAAAATGGGCAGGCTGTGAGACTTGAGAGATACAGCCATGGGACTGTCTGGTGGCTCAAGGAAAGACCCAGCCTTGAGTGGTTGAGCTCGGCTCCCTTTTTACAATCCCAGGAAAACAAGAAGGAAAATCAAGATGGGAACATAAAAGGAAGGCACCGGCTCTCTGTCAGCCCGAGAGCCTGGGTGTGTTCTGGGCAGGGGAGGCATTGCAGTTCTCTGAGGAGGAGGAGGAGAGGCAGCCAGTGTCTGGAGCAGCCCTAGAGTGAACAGAACTTGAAGTGTTTACCAGTTCCCAGCCTTGAGACTTACTGAGAGGAAGTAACAGCTCCCCAGGAGGCTGAGGCAAGAGGATTGAATGCTCACAGACCTGCCTGGGCTGCAGTGTGGTCCAGAACAGTCTGGGCAACTTTGACACTGGCTCAAAATAATTAAAAGTAGAAAGAGGGCCTAGGGTTGTTGCTTAATGGTAGGACACTTGTCCCACAAGTACCCTGAGTTCAGGCCTTCAGTCAGCAGTCTCTGTCTCTCTGTCTGTCTCAGTTTCTCTGTATCTCTGTCTTTGTCACTGTCTTCTTCTGTCTGTCTCTGACTCTGTCTCTGTCTCTGACTCTGACTCTCTGTCTGTCTGTCTGTCTCTCTCTCTCTCTCTTCCTCTCTCTCTCTCTCTCTCACACACACACACACACACACATCTATGTCACACTAGTCATGGTCAGAAAGCCTCCAGTAAGGGCTGTGAAGACTCACTGCTCTGAGCCCCAGGTATTACGTTACTTCATTGTGGTGCTGATTCCTGGTGAGACACGCATCCCCGGTAAATGTCGGTCTAATGAATGAGTAACTGGTCCCATGGTGGGGTCTGAGTGATCGTGTGGATAAAAATGAGGCGGTACCAGCGGATGAGGAAATAATCTTGAACACTGTTCTATTTTCACGTTGTGGGAAATCGAGGTCGTTTTATTTTAGGTCCTCTTCGAGGTGGATGCACAATTTCAGTGTGTATTTTTCTTCGATAAACCTACACGTTTCTCTGTAGGTGGCTTAAATGATGGCTTTAATATCTGACTGTACATGTTTAGGGAAGTGACACGAGCCTTCGTACACATATAAGTAAAGGTAAAGCTGGTATACTACTCAAGAAAGTTCATGTATCTGCTCTCTCCTCTCACGTTACACTCGTCCTAGGGGTCAAGACTGCTCCAGATTTACTGTGAGCAAAGTTCCGAGGTACAGCACCAAATAAGTGCAGGTCTTCATTTCCGATCTGATTTCTGTGTATTTAACAGGTTTAGATTCTACCTATAACCAACATCACCCACTGGCTTTCCTCCTGTAACTGATGGGCTTTGCTTTGCTTGGCATATTGTCTTCAAGATTCTTCCACCTGTGGGCAAGTGACAGAAAAATCACCTCCTTTTGATAAGAGTTTCATGTAGCCCAGGCTAGTCTGGAATTCTCTTTGTACCTAATGTTGACCTTGAACTTCTGACCTTTCTCCCTTCATCTTCAAGCCCTGAGATGATAGTTGTGTGATTCTGTGTCTGGTTTACACAGCCCTGAACATTAAAACCAGGGCTTCATGAATGCTGGGCAGACGTTCTGGGAATGGCATCCCCAGTCTGGTGTCTCATTTCTTCAGAAATGGATAGTTCTGTCCACATCACAGGTTCTTCACTTCTTTCACCCACTCAGGTTGTTTGCCTGTCCTGTTTAAGGTGAACAGTGACTGGAGGCTTGTGGTGAGCTCAAGGGACTGAATTTCCCTTGAACATATACGCAGGGACTGCCGGAACATATGGTAGTCATATTTAGTGTCCTCGAGAACCCGACAACCAGAATTCTCATGCTCACCATCTCTTGCCTTTTCCGTAGGAGGCATCGGAACAGGTATAAAGTGCCATCTCACCATCCTAGCTGTGGTCTTTATTTCCACAAACGTTGAGTGACTGAGATCTTCTGACTACCTGTTGGGCCATTTTTAGGTCTCCTCTGGGGGAGGAAAATACCTGTTCGGGGTTCCTTGTGCATGCTTGTGCTGGCAAAACGGTGCAAAGCCTAGCAGGGTTTTTCAGGGAGCTTCTCTGGTGAGTGTATGTGTCTCCTCTGGGCTGTGAGTGGAGATGCTCCTGCTGGAGAATTAGAAGCAGAAAGGCAGCTTGCTTGACACTTGGCATGATGCAGCAGCCACGGCTTTTGCTGAGGGACAGCACCTTCCTCCCACTGTGTGGTCACCTGGGGTCTGCCCTGAGTCCTTTGGATGTGGTTTGCTATAGTCTATTAACGAAATCCTTTTAGACATGAATTAATGAGAAACTGTAGTGCGTGTGCTGTGACAGAGACTGTTCATTTTTCTTCTGTTACTGTAGTGACATGCTTAAAGGGTCGTTGGCTCTAATTTAACCTCTTAATCATTTGTGGTGCTCTCCAAATACTGGCTCACCCCAAAAGTTTCCAAAGCAATTGGAATTTGGCAGCTTATATTACTGGATTTTTTAATACTATATCTACAACAATTATGAAGTAAAGTTTATTAGTAGTTAAGTTTATACATTCAACTACAAAATAATCTTTATAATAGAGATGAATTTCAATAACAGAGAATAAATAACCTGTTTATTAAATCTTAAAAATAAAACTGAATTACTTACTGAAGTGTCAAAATGTACACATATATTATTTAATTTGGCAAGTCGTATGGATTAAATGTTACGTAGAAAATTATGGAAACGGGGCTAGGGGGATGGTTTAGTGGCTAAGCGTGATTGCTGCTCTTCCAGAGGACCTGAGTTCAGTTCCCAACACTGACCTCAGGTAACTCATGGCCCAGACACCTGCAGCCCGAGCTCCAGGGGGTGCAACACTTCCCTGCAGTTTCCACGGTCACCTGCACACATGGGACATACATTCATACACATGTGCATAAAACTAAACGTAATAAAAATGAATAGAGGAAATGGTAAACTTGTAGTCTTCCGAGAAACTTAGAGTATTCTGTGATGGTGGCGGTTAAAGATGTTTGCTTGTGTAATGATGTATCTACACATAGTTTTCAGAACAACAACAACAAAAAATACAGAGAGAGTCCACGGACTCTTTACCTAGTTTCCCTGAAAGGTCACATCCTTTTAAAACATTACTTATTCATTCGTAATTCCTTACATGCATAATGGGCTTGGACCATATCCTCCCGTTTTCTTTTCTATGTCCTTTCTGTCTTCCCACTGAACCATTTATTTTTAACAAGTCTCCCCTGCCCACTCTCATGTCTTTTTCCTCTTAGAACTGCTGCATTCGGTGTTGCCCATAGGAGCAGGGTGGGGCCTTATTTACTGGATTCAGGCAGGACAGCTGCCCAGCAGGGACAGCACTGCAGCAGGGGGCCTGTATACTTTTTACTTTTTCTTTTTTTTTAAGATTTATTTATTTATTTATTATATGTAAGTACACTGTAGCTGTCCTCAGACACTCCAGAAGAGAGAGTCAGATCTCGCTATGGATGGTTATGAGCCACCATGTGGTTGCTGGGATTTGAACTCCTGACCTTCGGAAGAGCAGTCGGGTGCTCTTACCCACTGAGCCACCTCACCAACCCACTTTTTACTTTTTCAATGAACATTCTTCAGTTGCCGTTTAGGACTTCATCTCTTCCTTGTCTCCCCAGCTCATGTAAACCTCCGGGGATGTTACCAAAGGAATGAATATATGAGGAGACCCAATGTGTATGCAGTCTTTCCCCACCCCACCTAGCTAAAACAAGTTCTAGTTCGCAAGGAATCAAAGTAAAGGAAATGACTTTTATTTGGGAATCAAAATATTGGAAGCAACTTGACTGGTCACTGAGAGTCCATTGTGTCCTGGGCTGATTGCATTTTGGATCTGTAGCTTAATTGTTCTAGGATAATTACAAGCAAAGCAGGAATTTTTAAATTTTTTTTTATTTTTTGCCAGAGGAACAGGAATGCGTGGAATTAATTGTGGAGTAATTTGCTTGCAATTATTTGTTGGAAAATATTAGGGAATTACATTCTAACTTTGTCCTGTTGTTTTATTTTGACTTTTAACACTGTTTTAAAACAACAGTGTTGGCATTTCCTCTAGGCTCTGTCCCACAGTTAACTAGCAACAGCCAGGTGTGCCTGACTCACTATAAAAGGGACTGCTTGCCCCCTTCTCACTGTCTTGCTCTCTTGCTCTTGCTCCCCCCCCACACTCCCCTCTCCCACCCCTCCACGTGCTCATGGCTGACCTCTACTCCTCTTTCCTGCCTACTTCAGGGAGAAGGGATGCCTCAGCATGGGCCCACAGAGGTACCCTCTTCCATGACACCATACAGCACCTCCACCAAACACATCTCTCTCTTCTCTTAAAAAAACAAAAACAAAAACAAAAACCATAGAGTTTTCAGAAATCTAAATAATGCTTGTACTGTTTGCCCCCTTGCCCCACAGAGTGGCGATACCCTCTAGGATGTGAAGGGGCACATCTCCCACCGGTACAGGGTGGGATTCTCCCAAGCAGAGAAATCAAGGCATGAACTCTTAAGCACAAGGGTTCACATGAAAACGTTTATGAAGAAAAATACATAGTCCAAGATCTCACTACTCTCTGGTGGCTATGACCAGGGAGGAACTCAGATCTTGGCATAAACCCAACACTTAGGGACGTTTCTCTAAGATGGTAAGGCAGATGTCAGGTCATGTGATGCCCTAAACTGGGAAAGTGTTTGTTACCAATAGCAGCCACATTGGGATATCGGTTTAACATGGAAACTCTGACAAAGTACCACCCTCCACCCCAGACTGAGTTCCAATCACCACACCTCCATTCTCTTCCAATTAGGGAAGACAGATATCCCAGCTGCTCTGTCAGGGCAGGCTTCTCACAGAGGTTCTGAGGAACGGACCCCATGCCTCTTCTCTGACCTTGACTGCCTGCCCGGGATGCTTGTGTTGCCCTTCAATCTACCCATGGCCTCCGGTCTGTGCACTCTTCTCTCTCTGATAAGGATGCTCTCACCGACTCTGGGACCAACTTTAAATCAGTGTGGCATTCTTGTAGCTGTTCAATATGTTGGTAAGACCCAGCCTCTAAACAGGCTGTGCTCAGAGCTCACAGGTGGGTAGATTTGTAGGCACGCTGTTCACTCCTCAGGCAAGGAGGAGTCGCAGGTCACATCACAGAGGCCCAATTCTGCCCTGCACATAGTCTCCTCTTGGGAAGAGAGGGGCTCAGGTCCCCGACTTTTCCTATCAGGTAGAGCACGGATGCCAGTGGCCTGACTTTCATGGCTGCATACTAATTACTCCATATTAACAGTGTTCTAGAAGGTAGGACTGCGATTCATTTTATTGGGGGGGGAGGGGGAGAAAAGAAACTCGATAGCGTGGCAGCCTTCACCAGGCACCCTGTAGCTCCCATGTGGTAATCAAAACAAAATCACTGTAGGGCGAAGCATTCACTCTGCAGCTGGTTCAGTGTCACAGGATACTCAGCATGATGCTGTGGTTTCTCTTATCACTTGACTTAGTGATGGCAGGAGAGGTGTGATGCAGACTCACAGTGCTGCTGAGCACTCCGGAGTTGCTGCTCTAGCAGCCCGTCATCCTTTGTCTTTTTGCCCCACCTACCCGGGTAAATGAGCATGCTAGTCACTCTTAAGAAAGTGGATGTGTGGCTTTCTTCTCATAAAGACTTCATAATGTCCTAGATCCAAAGACTGAACCCCTGAAAACGGACCCACATGCTGACCTAATCGGGCATCATCTCTTCCTTCTTGCTTCTGTTGTCTCTGGCATCTGCTGAGGAGACACACACTGAAGACTTGAGTCTAGAGGTGTGGAGTGCCCTTCCAGGTGCTGTGTCTTCTGAAGGGCTCCATTTCTGAGCTCAGAACTTCATCTTGCTGCTAACACTGAGGGCTCTGTAAGATTAGGAAGCAGGCTGTGGACTGTGTCAACGTGCATGAGTTACATTGTCTGCATGCTCTCGCTGAGTTCCTGTGCCCGAGGGGGTTGATCAGGGATGGAAGCTTATCCAGCCCACGTGGAGCTGCCCGTCTAGCCAAAGAACTCCTAAGTGATGGGTAGAGATGGGATGGCGCAATTGAATCTTTTTTACGTATAAATCGGTGGCAAATGCAGGGGCGAGGCCCCTTGGGTATGGGATTTAGACTTTGAAAGCTTGTGCATGGATGCTCAGGGCTTGTTCTCCCCAAAAGGCAAATAGGCACCGTTAAGCATATGACGGCAAGTTTGCCGAGCACGCCCTTGTTTCTGGGGAAATTTTTCCCAATCTACAGTAATTCTTCTCTATGTGACTCACACCTGTGCCATGCCATGCTCAGAGCCTATTTTTGGGCTGGCCTATACCCAACCGAGTGGGTGAGGTAACCATAGAAACATGTTTGGCTGAGCACAAACATGTCCATGTCCACAAGGCCTCGAGCACCAGGGCTTTATCCACTGGGTTCAAAGTGGAAATAAGAACACACAGGCTGTGTAAGAGCTACATTAGGACAGTGTGACAACTGTGTTAAAATCCCCGAGGTAGATAAATTTACTTAGGGCGTGCAAAATAAATGCTTTCAGATTTCCTTTATTTTAAAATTAAGGTATAAGTTGTGATCCTACTCACGGGCAAGTTGGTCAATGGGTCATTGGTCCCTGTATGGTTTTACCTATGTACTTTGGTATGTCCTGTCTTTTTTTCTTGTCTAAATACTGGTTATGGTAGGTACCCCGTATCCATTTGTAGCCAGTCATGAACATGATCTGATTACCTGCTTCCCTAAGCATCAGATGCATGGGCTCAGCATAAGCTAGTCCTAAAGAAAGCTACCGCCTGGATGATAAGATAAAGGGCTGCAGATCCTGCTCGGGGCTCTCAGAGCTATTTATAACTGGAGCTTTCCCACTAGATGCCCTAACCTTTTGGTGCTTCATGGGGCCCTCTTTGGTTAGCTCCGTCCTTACAGTGTGTACTGATAAAGATGAGATCACAGGCTTGCTGTTTGTGAAGCCGGTAACTTCTCAGAGATTAAAGGGGACAGCAACTCTGTCTTCTCGGTCGTGCAAATGATTCTGCGGTCCACAGGCAGGGAATTTAGAGGGAGACCACTTGATATATTTCTACTAATGCACGGAGGGAAGAGAAAGCCCCAGGTTGTCTTCCAGGGGCAGACAGCCCTAGAGCAGCCGTGCCTTCTTCTCCTAAAGCTGGATAATTTACTCAAAACTTCTCAGTGGAGCTTTCTGAGCCTAAGGGCCGAGGTTGCCAGGGTGGTCATCAGACTCTGCTGTGGTCCACTCTTTCCCCGAACTTGGTCATCTGTGCACATCTGTGAAGGGGCCGTTTACGTGGAATTCAAATCTGGTTGTTTAGTCTACATGGAGCAGGGAGGATTCTGTCTCTTTAATATTTATAACGGTTGGACAGAACTTGCCGGGTGAAGGTTAATTGCTCCCCAGTTTAAGCAGCTCCCTGCCCAGATGGGTTATCAGGGCTGAACACTCGTTACAAGATTAATCTCATTTCCGACAAGACTTCCCTTTCCTTCAACTGATTTCTGCCCAGCCATTGGGGCTGTCATCGGCCGTTAAAAGGAGGGTGGGTCACTCTGGGACAGAAGCACTGGTATGCACAGAAACAATGCAGAGCAATGTCCTATCTTGGGGACATCTTTAGGAGAACACATTTCAGCCCTGTTGCGAAGGCCGAGGCTCATAAACAGCAAGGACAATTGGAGCACTCGAACCAACGTGCTCGGTGACAAATTTCCAAGGTGATTTCATGCTCCCTCCCTCGCTGCAGGATCCTGCCCTGGACACAGATCCACACATTGGGCGTTGTTGGTTTGAAGGTCTTCAAACAGTCATATTGTGATCAGTTTCATTTCTGAGGACCCCACCTAGGCAGGGAGCAGCTCACACGTCATACTCTGCGCCATTGTTGGGAATGAGAGGCATAGCTCAGAGGAAGCTGCCTTCAGGAACCTTAGTTGACGGCAGCCCAGGCAGCAAGGAGTCTGTGTGCTTCCTCCCACTGTGCGCTGGGCACCTATTAGGTGGCTCCTTCAGTGAATTCCCATCAGGTTTGTGATGAATCTCAAGAGACTTCAATACAGCGAATACTAACGTGGTCTAAGAAGAGCATGCTGAGCTCTCCTCGGGTTGTTTCAAGACGTTCTTGCAGACGCATGGTGGTTGTTTCTGTGTAATGCGTGGGAGGCAACTCATTGACCTGGTCAGCAGTGGTATTCCACACATCCACTAGCTGAGGCTATACAGGTAGATAACCTGGGCCCCAGTCCAGTGAAAATCAGAAGGCTGCAGCAGGGCAGGGATGTTGCACATAGAACCTGGAACAGAGCTGTACTGAGATGCCATGAGGCCAGGAGGCCAGAGGATGGAGCTTAGGGCTCCAAGCAATCAAGGTGACCAGGGTAGGTTAGCAGGCAGACATACAAAGGAAACATGAGAGCAAGGCTTATTGATGGAATACTGAGTGCCAAGGCCCTGGGGCAGGGACAGCCTTGGGGTCTGAGGACAGTGTTCTACTGATCACCTGGCTCACAGTGGAAGCAGAGGAACAGAGGGGCTGAGAACCCTGATAAAGGATCCCTTGATCTGGTTCTGTCACACAATGTTAGACACCAGGACTTCTCCATATTGAGGAACAAACCCTAGGTGTGGGGAACCAGTTAAACAGAGGTGCTTTTGGTGGGAGGCTAAACTCAAGGATGTAGAGGAAGTTTAAATCACTCAGGTTACACTCTTGTGTCCTGGTCCTGGTTGACTCTGGGCCAACCTGGCTTTCGAAGTCTCAGGTTTCCTGAACTGTGACATGGCTCTGAGACCTGTCAGTGGTGGCTCTCTCAGGGACCTGTCTTTAGTGGTTGCACTCAGTCGAATTCAAACCAGGCAGCTGCACATGCTAGAATCCTGATGCTTGCTGACAGGAAGCTCCAGGCATCTCACCCAAGTTGCTGAGCCTCCATTTCTTGGTCTTTAAATGGGCTTTGGTGTGATGCCTATTTAAAAGGTTGGCATGTGGATATACATTCATGCCCACAGGCCCTTCTGATGAAGCCCAACACACAGTACTTGCATTATTGCAGTGAGCTGTTAACAATTACAAAGGTCCCATGCTATCTGTGTGTTTTCTTGAGCTAGATCCATCCATTTTTCTGAGAAGAATGTGGTAGCTTCCTACTCAGCCAAGAGACATTTCCAGGGACATTTTCATGGAAGTAACTCTGTGTGTCTCACAAGTCAATATGTGATTTGAAGAGATTGTGTGTGTGTGTGTGTGTGTGTGTACATGTGTGTACATGTGCATGTGTATGTATGTACATGCATGTGTATATATGTGTATTGATGTGCATATGTGTGCATGTATATATGTTTTTATGTGAATGTGCCTGTGTGTATGCATGCATACATGTATGTATATATGCATGTGTATGTATATGCATATATGTGTGTAGGTGTGTACACGTGTGCAGCTGGTAAGCCCCAGTGTGTGATAGCCATGCCCAGCTTTTTACATGGGTGCTAGAAACTGAACTCAGATCCTTGTGTTTGGCAAGCAAGTGCTCTTTGCAATGGGGCCATGTCCCCAGCCTTGCTGGAGGAGACCTTTAATCCCTGCAAATGCATGTGGTATTCAGAGAGAGTAGCCAGAAAAAAGTGGGACTGAGGCTTTTGGGTGACATCTCGTCTTACCTCTGAGGCATTGTGTCACCCAGTGCTATGATCACAGGTCCCTCTCAGGACAAACAGATATGCAACTGCCCTCCAATCACTAGGAAGGGGGTGTCTGAGGACTTGGGTCTCCTCACCCTCCCTTCCATCTTGGCTTCTCTGCTGAGAAATTCCCCATTTCCCTTCTTCTGAGAGTTCTAGGGAACCACAAACCGGAAGTGTTCCGAAGAGGGTGAGAGGAGTGGGCCCACAGGAAGCTCTCGGACGAGCTCAATTTTGTTGGTGGAGTCAAGTCCACCATGCGTCTCACCCTTACAGTTACTCTGCGGGTGACTCATGAGTCAGCCAGAATTGCCACTCCCGGCTTGCACTGCGATTTCTGGGAAACAAAGTTTTCTTACATGATATATTTCCTTGTGAGTAAACTTTGAGCTAGGCTCTTCATCATTGCTCATACTGGCTGAGGAAAATATCAGTTGGCACATTCATTCCAACTTCCTCTCTCCCTCCCTCCCTCTCTCTCTTTCTCTCACTCACTCACACAAATTGGTGTGTGAACATGCATGAATATATATGTATATATGTACACACACACACACATATATACTCTAACTATATGATATATAGATGATATCTTACATATTATTCATAGATACAGCATATATACATATCCTATTTATAGATCCATTATATATAGACATGTGTAATATATTCATGTTTAAGTTCCAAATCTTCTAATTTGATAGAAGAGAACATAACTAAAATTTAAGATGATATAGCTTTATTTCACAAATTTATACCTCCCCTAAAGCCGTGTCCTTGAGAAACACCCTTTCTCCTTCTGCCTGTTCCTCTCCACACACGCAGTGCAGAGGAGTCCAGATTTGAGTCAGTTTCTCACATGTCAATCTAGGGTTAGGCTCGAATCAGTGCTGCCTCATCACTGTCTGGTGTTAAGTAATGATGGTCTCCTCAAAACTGAGAGCAGCTGTCGAGGAGAACCCCATGGGGGATAGCAGTAATAGAGAGAACAGGAGCAGAGGCAAGCCAGAGAAGACAAAGGCTGTCAAGCTAAGAGCATCCCACCAGGGGGCTGGACACCATTGCAAGCCACCTGGAGGACTCCCCTGGCCTGACTCAGCTCAGCACAGTGACCTTGCTGTGGCCGTTCTGTTCTGCTCTGGGGACTTTGAAAATCTGAGGTAGCCGCCCTCTTCTTAGTTCAGCAAGCTGAGGTCAACCTGCAGCTTTTTGGAGTTAATAGGAGGGTTCAAGGTGACCCAGACAAGCACCATCTGTGCCCTCCCAGCTCTGCAGGGCACAGAGGCTCCTTTTAATCTACTCCCTTTTATAAGGTGACAGAGGCCATCCACAGATATGGCTTACATCCTAATAAAACCTTGTTTTCTCAGACAAGGGCTGGACTGGGCCTGGGAGCCAAGTCCTCTAAGTCCCCATTAACAATTCTGAATCATTGTAATTAACTGGTCTTGTTCGTGGGATCCTGGTTTTGTTAAGATTCCAACACAGGTAGAGCTAGGCAAGCCAGGTATACGGAAACTCTCTGTGAAAACTATGCAGCACTTTTTACAAGTTTGATTTTTTTCCCCAAATGGTTTAGAAAATGGAGAAACAGCACTTCTGTGGTGATGTGCCATCTTTGGATATCCTGCCCCTGTGTCCCCTCTTGCCCATCGTGCCTACATGAAGTCAAGATGTGGCCATGCATTCAACCACCTTCTCTTCTCTCCTCTCCTCTCCTCTCCTCTCCTCTCCTCTCCTCTCCTCTCCTCTCCCCTCCCCT